>NC_057798.1:194599612-194608882 GCF_018294505.1 Triticum aestivum
GTGGAGGGGTGCCTGTGGAGGGGTGGTTGAATAGTAGCCGTTGGAGTAGCGCACGGTGGAGGCTGGATGAACAGGAGCCCGTGGAGGCTGGAGGAGGTCGACGGTAGCCTGTGGAGGCTGGAGGAGGTTGACGGTGGAGATGAACAATATCCCGTGGAGTCCCATTTTGCGGTATGCGACACCCCTCCCGATGAACAGGACCCCTGTTTCGACCGTAGCGCTCCAACACAAGTCTGTTTCGTCCGTTTTGTGGTACGCCACACCCTTCCCGATCAACAGGACCTCCGTTTCGACCGTAGGAGGTCTGTTTCGTCCGTTTTGCGGTACACCACACCCCTCCCAATTAACAGGACCCCGTTTCGACTGTAGGAGGTCCGTTTCCTCCGTTTTGCGGTAGGCCACACCCCTCCCGATCAACAGGACCCCCGTTTCGACATTAGGAGGTCCGTTTCCTCCGTTTTGTGGTACGCCACACCCCTCCCGATGAACAAGATCCCGTTTCGAACGTGGCCGGTCGAACACAAGGCCGTTTCCTCCGTTCTGCGGTACGCTAGGCCTCGTTTCAATCGCCTGTTCCGTCCAAGCCCTCCCAATGAACACGACCATGCATTCCGTTCCGATCCAGCCAGTTGGCTCCCACGCGTTCCGTTGCCTCCCGATGAACACGACGCATTCCGTTGCCTTCCCATGAACACGACGCATTCCGTTGCCTCCCCATGAACATGACGATGACGCTGTTTCTCCGTTCCGACCCAGCCATGTACACGAGCCCTGGCCGTATATATGCGCGAGTAGGCGTTCGAGACCTCGTCCGTATGTACGTACGTGGCCGTATTTTCTTTCTTGCACCCTGGCCGTTGTACGTACATGTACATGCTACGTGCGCGCCTCTACTAGGACACGTGCGCGCCTCTACATCGACCAGTATGTACGTACACGTTCGTGACCAGAATGACAACGCTACGTACGCTTCGACCAGGTGGCTCCCAACTATCAGGCACTTCCTTGCCTGCGAAGATGTAGCTGGTGGATCCCAGCAGTCAGGGGGGCAAATCGTTTTGTTTTTTTTGCCCGGACGCACTTCCTTGCATGCGAAGGTGTAGCTGGTGGGTCCCAGCAGTCAGGGGGGCGAATCATTTTTTTTGCCCGGACACACTTCCTTGCGTGCGAAGATGTAGCTGGTGGGTCCCAGCAGTCAGGGGGCGAATCGTTTTTTTGCCCGGACGCACTTCCTTGCGTGCGAAGATGTAGTTGGTGGGTCCCAACAGTTAGAGGCGAATCGTTTTTTTGCCCGGACGCACGTCCTTGCGTGCGAAGATGTAGCTGGTGGGTCCCAGCAGTCAGGGGGAAACATTTTTTTTGTGAAATATAATGGCCCGTCTGGTGGGTCCCAGCTGTCAGGTGGAGGAATCATTATTTTCCGCGTAATAAGGAGGCACTTCCTTGCTGCGGCCGTGGACCCAGCTGTCAGCCTCTCCATGTACAGTCCACGTCCGATGGAAGTCGTTCCTTGACCATGTTGACCAGGCCGCGCCGAGAGCACCACAGCGGTGGACGACGGCGAGGCCTAGGAAGGGGACGATGCGGAGCTGGGGAAGACGCGGCAGTGGAAGCCCGCACGGAGAGGAGTACGAGTGTTCACTGGTTTGGCTGCGGTGTGAGGCTACCGTCGCCGCAAGGCTTGGCCAGCGGTGGGAATAGTAGGGGGCGGTGAGGCCTCCGCGGCAGCACAGCCGGCCACAAGAGGCAGGAGCATGCGGCACGACCGGTGCTGCTTTGGGCGGTTGGAGCAAGATGGCCAGAGGTTGAAGAAGCACTACGGCTGTTGGATGGACATCGTACGATCACTGGAGCTAGAATCGTTCATATTGACTAAGTTGACAAAGCCCTCCATCCCCGTCAACTTAGTTGGCCCACAAGTCATCCTCCCACTATGGTGGGTCCCAACTAGCAGGGGGGGGGTATTCATTTTTTTGTGTGTAATAAGGAGGCACTTCCTTGCATGCGAAGATATAGCTGGTGGGTCCGACATGTCAGCGGGGGGAATGTTTTTTTCGCAAAATACAAAGGCCCTTCCGGTGAGTCCCAGCTGTCAGGTGGAGGAATCATTATTTTGCGTGTAATAAAGAGGCATTTCCTTGTGTGCGGCTGCTATCAGCCTCTCCATGTATAGTCCACGGCCGATGGATGTCATTCGTTAACCATGTTGACCAGGCCGCGCCGAGAGCACCATGGCGATGGACGACGGCGAGGCCTAGGAAGGGAACGACACGGTGCCGGGGAAGGCTCGGCAATGGTTGCCCACGCGGTGGGGAGTACGAGGGTTTACTGGTCCGGCTGCCGTCGCCGGAAAACAACAGGAGGTGTGGGTGAGTAGAGGAATGGCCTGACCAGCAATGAAGTAGGGTGGGGCGGTGTGGCCTGTGCAGCAGCATAGCTGGCCACGGGAGGCGGGAGCAGGCAGTCCCACCGGAGCTGGTTTGGGCGGCTGGAGCAAGAAGATCAGATATTGAAGAAGCAGCACGGATTAACATCCAACGGTCACTGCTGCTAGACTCGTTTGTGCACTAAGTTGACAAAGGCAAAGTACACGTCAACCTAGTAGACCCACAGGTCAGCCTCCAAATCTGTCCCAAACAGCATACAACCCGAAATTTCTAGCCAAATTCAAATTAATTTTAAATCTAAATATACCTTAATTTAAATTCAATGAAATTTTACCCGCACAAAAACAATGAAATTTAAAATATCAAAATCCGAAAGAAAACAATATTTTGTAACTAATTGCCTGTTTGCTGTATTTTTTCATTTTACAGCCCATTTATTATTACTTATAGCCCATTTCTTATTACTTATAGCCCATTTCTTATTACTTATAGCCCATTTTCTGGGCAAAATGCATCCCTCCTCGTCTTGAAAGATTTTCGGCCCAACAGGGCGTAGAAAAGCAAGTAGGCCTATGTTGGTTATTCTGCAAAAAACAAAATAGTTGGCTAGCCATTTTTCAGAAAGGAGAAAAACAAACTGGGCTAGTCATGTGCTAAACATATGAAATAAAAGCCTGGGCTAGACGGGCCGCACAACCCAGTTGATACCCTTCTCCTTCCCGAAAAAACAAAATTACTACGCGCTCTGCTGGGTCCCGACTGTCATCCTCACCATGTACAGTCATCTCCTTATTCCTCTCGGTTGTTGACCATGTTGACAACACCGGAGGGTGGCGCCGCGGTGAGCGAACCAAGGCGGAGGACGATGGTGAGGCCTCGGACAGGAATGAACAGGAGCCGGGGAAGATCACAACCAGCCGTGGGAGGCGGGAGTAGGCGGTCTCGCCGGCACTGGTTTGGCTTTGGCGGCTCGAGGAAGAAGAGACTGAAGAAATGCGATAGACATTGAATGTCAATCCAACGGTCAAGGTTGGCGCAATCGTTTGTTGACTAAGCGGACACCAAGTAGCATACTTTTTTATATATAGGAAGAAAACTGCGAGGAAAATGCGTTCGTCTGCCGTCCTCCTCATAGGGAACGTTCACCACATAAGTGACTAGCACCCTTGGTTTTCAACCGAGAGGTCTTGGGTTCGAGTCCCAGGAACTCTCAATTTTGTCCTGCTTCCTTCCTCGCAAAAAAGGGAAAGAAAATGAAAGACTTGGGAAGGCGTACAGAACAAGCTAGTGTACCAGTAAAGAGACGTTGCCGAGTTTTAGAAAAAAGAGAGACGTGCTCCTGTAGCTAGTTCGAATCCAGACCCAGACTATGGCTATATATGGTGCTATGCTACTCTGCAAGTAATGAAACTGACATATCCAACGTTCGCTTCTCCTCTTCTCTACTTACTCTGCCTAGCATCAGAAGCTCTGGCCGCAGCAACCATGTCCGCTGGCTGCTCGTCCACCTGCTCTTCAGCAGGCAACAACCAGATATGCGCCAAGTCACCACCCGTACCATCGCCTATGGGTCTCATCACACCCCCGCTGGCACGCGCACCGCAGCCAATTTCTCATCGCAACCCGCTGCCGTTGGTGTGGTGCCACTGCTGCAAATCACGCAGAGTCATCCGTCGTGTCTCAACCACAATTCGCAACCCTGTCCGAGTCTTCTACAAATGCCCGAATCATGGGGTAATAATATGTTTAAGTGTTGTTCTGCTGCTTTCAGTTGCTGATTTTTTAATAGTTTGGTTGATGATCCTCCAATTTGATTCGTGCAGAAAAGGGAAGATTCGTGTGATTTTTATTTCTGGGAAGTTGTTGATGTGGGGGAATGCAACTACGCTGATTATTTGGTTAGCCGAGGAATCCCAATACCAGCAGGTTGGGGTGTTGGACAAGTAACTGAAGGAACGACAGAAGAGGAAGATGCAGAGCAGAAGGTTAAAGATGCAGTTCCTCTGATCATGGCCAAGCAACAGCTGCTGAACGGCCTTGACAACAATGAGGAGATGAAAGCGCTTGTGAAGATAATGGGCAAAATCGATGTGCTCTGTAGGATGATTGTCTCTTTAGTTGCAGTGTATGTAGCACTCGTGATGTATTCAGTGGCTACGACATGAGCACTTTGGTGAAACTAGTAATGAATGAAACCTGTGTAGCAGGATGGGCATAGTATTGTGAACATCTAATGATTTCTACTAACGGAAATCAGGGGGTATCCCCTTTGCTCATAAATAAATAAATAGCAGAGGCCCTATCGGGTCAGCTTTGTTCTCATTCGAAGATGTCGAGCAAATTGCAGTCCAATAGCAAACTATGTCATCAAATTCAAGTTTCACAGCCAAATACGAGTACAAGTAAACAACAACGTCATCATGTTTTAGTTGTCATACAATCACCAAACACAAATCAACATACATAACAAGTGATGTTCTCACAGCAAAATACTAAACAACATGTTCATCAGGTTTCAGTTGTCATAGCAAACACAATTTCACATAATAGATAAAAAAATGTCTTCTGACATGCAAATACGACAAAAACAATGTAATCATCATCCGCAGGAGCAGCGTCAACATCTTTGCCATGTGTATCAGTCTGAATCATAATTCCCCACGGTGTCATCTTCTTCGTCCTCAATGTCCTCGAACGTTGGCTTCTTCTTGATCAACTCTTGTATGTCCACAGCACGACATGCAATCTTTTCACCGGCGTCATTGACGTGATGGTTCTCAAAGATATTAGGAACATCTGTGTTATCTTGTACATCAGGAGCAGTGTAAGCATCATTTTGTTGTGCAACTTCATTAAACCAATTCCTCTGCTCAAACCTTTGCAATACTCTCCAGTCATCGCTATGTGCAAATGTGTCTTCCAAGAAAAATATCTGTGTTGCTTGATTTGCCAAAATAAAAGGCTCGTTGGTCTGGTACGTCGCCTTGACATTGATGGATTTGAAATAATCATCAGCTCTGGGTTTTGCGATCCTGGAAAATAGGTTATACCAACGACAGCACAACAGAACCACACACCGATGATCCTCGAAACTGGAGATATACTGCAACTGAACAATGTTTGTTATGTTAGCATACATTTCAGTTGTCTCTTTGTCATACGTATCCGTGCTCATGATGGCACTGTTTTGTGTCTTCCAACCTTCGTCTCGTGCAAGGGTGTTGTAGCGCACATCTCCAACAATGCAAGATTCATAATGTCTTACCCGAGTATCAGGACCCATTGCTAGTGAGTAAAGGGCATCATCAACTGCCTGCCCATCCTCCCGCATCTTCTTAACCTATGGTTAGAAAATAGACAAGCCGATCATCTTATGTACTCTATATATTAAAAAAACTGACAGTGCACTTCAAAAGCTTACATGGTTCTTGAACCATTTCGCAAATCCTGCCATAACCAGTTTGTCAATGTTTCTTGGATTTTGCGGCAGTAACTCCTCTTTGTAGATGCTGCACAACATAGTGATTGCGTCAAACATCTAAATATATAAGAATGTGCTGCAAGTTTAGTAGATTACGACGTATAAGCTGCAGTACTGCACTTACTTGATATAAGGTAGTATCTTAGGACAGTTATTCAACACATACCAAACCATTTTGTCCAAATCTTTAGGTTTGTCCTCTTGTCGACTCTTCCCTATAACTCGAACAGAATAATCGAAAACATTGAGCCCGGGATTGTCTTCACCCACCTCTTTGCTAAGCTGATCAGCTGTTTCAATGTATCTTGAGCAGAATGTCAACGCTTCTATAGCAATGTAGGCCTCTGCAATGGAACCCTCGGGTCTAGCTCTGTTCCTAACATAGCCCTTGAAAGTGCCTAGCCGCCTTTCAATAGGGTACATCCAGCCATGCTGTACTGGACCTCTAAGTAGTGCCTCATCAGGTAGATGAACAGCCAAATGCACCATCACATCAAAGAAGGCTGGAGGATATATCTTCTCAAGGTCACATAGGATAGTTGGTATCTTGTCTCTAAGACGCTCCAAAGCATCTATCCTGATATTTCTACTGCAGAGTTCCCTGAAGAATTATCCCAACTCTGCAACTGCTCTGCACTAACTCTCCTTTCAGGGTTGGAAGCAAATCCCTGTGGGAATCTCACACGTGACAGGACCTCGCAGAATTCTTTTCTTTTTACCTTGTCCAAGACGTACACAGCTGGTGCCATATCCCGTGGTTTACCTTCATCTTGCACCTGCAAATCCTTTCTGATACCCAGGTGTGTCAAATCAATCCTAGATTTTAAGGTATCTTGCGTCTTGCCTTCAATATTAAGAAGTGTGCCGATAATGCTATCACATATATTTTTCTCGATGTGCATCACATCAAGATTATGCCGCCGATCCAAATCTTTCCAATACTCCAAGTCCCATAAAGTGGACCTGCGGGTTAACAATAATCTCTCTTCTGCCCTGCCACACTTCCTTTTCCCGCTACCATTACCAGGATGGTTTCCTGGTGTAATATGCCCGACCTTCTTTAATTCCACTTGCAACTCATCGGCGGTGAGCCTCTTTGGTGCATCACGGTTTTCATGCTTTGCATTGAACACACGTCTTTGGTATTTTCTAGGATGCGGCTTGTCCTTGGCAATGAAACGACGGTGTCCAATGTAACAGATCTTACTAAGTATTGCATATGACAGCAGATTCCTGTCACAGCGAACACATGCATTGTAACCATGTGTCGTTCGCCCTGACATAGTGACCAAAGCCGGATAATCATGGATGCACCAAATTAGAATAGCACACAGAAAGAAATCAGCTGGTGGGCTGCTATATATGTCTCGAGTGAGAACACCCTTCCATAGCTGTTGAAGTTCCTCCACAAGAGGCTCCATGAACAAATCAAAATCCTTTCCAGGACTTTTTGGACCTGGGATGAGCAAGACCATCATGTAGTTTGATTCTTTGGTGCAGACATTTGGAGGCATGTTGTAAGGGATAACAAGCACTGTCCACATGCTATATGTGGCGCTCTGGTGGCCAAATGGGTTAAATCCATCTGAAGCTAAGCCAAGTCTAATGTTTCTCGGGTCAGCAACAAACTCTTTGTGTTTATCATTGAAGCTTTTCCACTCACTACCATGAGATGGATGGCTCATTACATTCTGATCTCTGTATTCCTGGTTCCTAGAATGCCACAGTACATCCTTTCTTGTTTCAGCATCATGAAACAACCTCTGCAATCTTGGTGTAATTGGAAAATGTCTTAGAACATTATGAGGAATCCTCTTCACATCATCACCATCTTTCCATCTTGATGATTTGCATTTCGGTCATTCACTTAAGTTGGCATAATCCTTCCGAAACAGAACACAATTATTCTTACAAACATGGATCATATCATATCCAATTCCAACTGCACGAAGGAAATTCTTCATTTTACTGTAGGTGTGTGGCAGCTCAGATGCATCTGGGAAATATTTGCGGAAAGCAGCCAACATCGCATCGAATGATTTGTTGGTCATCCGCTCAGATGTCTTCACTTGAAGAAAGGTGACCATAGCTAAGAATACTAACAGCTTATTTCCTTGGGTGATAGCAACGTTGCATTGTTCCAACATGCGGGCCCATCATTTTTCTTTTGCAGGTGAAAGTTCACGGAATGCACGAGCATTTCGTAGCATTGTTTCAATGTTGGTCAAACTCACTAGCTCCGCCACCACCACCTCCGCCTCCTCTTCCACCTGAGCATCAGGCAGATCAAGATGGTGATCTGCTGCTTCCACGTAGTCAATAACATTGATGTTCACAACTTCACCATGATGAACCCACCTAGTATATGTGACCGACATCCCATACAAGTGTAGATGATTTTGCATAGTCGACTGGGGTCTTGTAACTGAATTCATACAATTGCTACACGGGCAAAGCACATCTGATTTCGGACCACCGTACTCAACTCTGATAAAGTTCATGAAGTTTTGAACCCCCTCGACATATGCAGTGGAGAATCTTTAAGTAGAAGTTATCCAAGTCCTGTCCATCTGTTAGACATACAAATTAGTTCTTCTACTAGATATTACAGGGAAACCATATATGCTTTTTTATGAAGTCCAGAAAAAAAATACCTAGGTCGATGTCTAAAGCTATGGCAACATATTTGGACGAGCAGATCTAAGTAACGAAATATATGTAAAGCTAATTCAGCAAACAGATTTGACTGCTAAATTATGGCAGACTATTTCAGCAGTCAATGAGGCCGAGCACATAGCCATCGAACTATCGAAGGCCATCGCAGCAACAAAGATCGAGTATAAAACGGTGTAGAGCTATTTCACCTAACAGATTGGCTACTAGACCATGGCAATCTATGTCACAATAAATATACGGCAGGATATTTTAGCAACTAATCAGCCTTGGCATGCCATCTCAGCTAAGTAGATTGAGTGCAGAACAGGGCAAGGAAGCTTCTTAAGCAGAGCATATTGACAGTAAACTACTTCAGCAAATAGTGAGATTAACAGCGTCTATCCGCTAACATTCAATGCTACACCGACATGAACGGGGCCTCAGTCTAGAATGCGCGTACCATGGGAGAAGCTGACCGCCATGCGTCTCCACATGAACATCGCCAGCAGTGGCGGCGCTGACTGCCGTGCGCCTCCACAAGAACGTAGCCAGAGGTGGCGGCGCGGCTAGAGGATGGCAGTCTACGAGAGCATACTGTGGGAGAGAGAGGATCGCCGAACCGCGGCGCCGACGTATGGACGCGGCGGGGAGGGCGGCTTTGGCGGAGCGAATGGAGTGGAGGGGGAC
Organism: Triticum aestivum; assembly: GCF_018294505.1. Taxonomy (NCBI): domain Eukaryota; kingdom Viridiplantae; phylum Streptophyta; class Magnoliopsida; order Poales; family Poaceae; genus Triticum; species Triticum aestivum. Next base: position 194,608,823 of record NC_057798.1, read on the forward strand.
GGGGGGTTTGGGGAATATTATTGGCTAGTTGGCCGAAGGGCGGTTGAATCGGATTTGGGG
>NC_057798.1:194609256-194617343 GCF_018294505.1 Triticum aestivum
GTCGGTTTCTCCAAGTGCAGTCCCACGTGTCAGTGAAGAGGCAAGCCGAAGTGCGTTCCGTTTGCGTGAGCCGTGTGCAGGACCGGACGTGTGTGGGGTACAATGCGACCGCGATAGGAGTGCTGTGAGTGTACCGCCTTTTTTCCTTTTAAACTAGGTGCTTCGCCCCCTCAAAAAAAATTTGTTGCTTCGCGCGATCCATCGATACTACTACTAGTAATCCGGTAATCCCGACTAAAACGGCGTGGCCGGGTCTTTTCCCGCGCGATATGCTGGGAGGTTGGCTTAGTTGGTTTTTTTAGGATGAGTAATGCTACACGTACGTAATCCCAGTTACGTAATTAACGTAATGTGAAACGTGTGAGCTATTGATTGTAGATTGGGGGGAGGGAGGGGCCCACCACCATGAAAATTAGGGGAGGAGAGAGAGGTAATTTACGTTAACCCTTTCATAGGTTCCCGTAGATGTAGAAAGATGTGAAATGCGTGAATGTGTAGTGGACGTACTATTGGAGTGCCTAAGATAATTTGTGTATGTATAAACCATATGTGTTTATTTTACTTCGCATGTTAGATTTGTCTCGGTTCAATAAAAAGCAGAGTTGGTGATGATGGTGCGCTTGTCATCCTGCAATATAGGCCGTCCAATCTATATCTAACGGATAGGAAGGAAACTATGATAATTTCCCCGAACTCCTCTCCACATTTGCAGATAAGGCTTTCCCTCATTCATCCTTTTCTCCCACAAGATCTTGATCTTCCGTGCAACGCATGGGCATCTTGCTAGTACTCCTACAATATGTATATGATTGTGAAAGTTCATATACACCGGCCGAGATTAATGCAAACACGGTAGATTTTCATTACATTTCGAACTTTTATAGGACAGAAAAATAAAAGAAACCCGACCCTAAACCTATTCTACGGCGGCGACCGACGTCCTCCATCTGCGATCTCTATGTACGGGTGCGGGGTCAAGACCCGTGAAGTGAAGGTGCGGTCTCCGGCGAGGAAGAGTAGAACACGAGATACGGACCGGCTTTTGGCACACCATGCCCTAGCGCCTCCCATGCCCTACTCATCCTCGGAGGAGTCCCCGACCTCGGCGGTGCCGGACGTTGGACGATGGCAAGTAGGACGCGTGGCTGACAGTGCTCCCGTCGTCGGCCGCCAGCGTGGCCACCGCTTGTGCGGTCGCGTCCGCATCCGACTACGCTGCTATTGCATCGCGAGAGGCGACTTGAGCGAGGGCGGCGACCTCGAGCTTCATCCCCGAAGACAAGCTCTCCTGCAGAGCGTTCGCACTTGCTGTCATGGCGGATGTGGTGCCAGGTACGAGCATGATGCGCTATGGTATAAAGGTTAGCTGGGCGTTGCCGCTTCAAGTAGCGCATTCCGGTGAGGCCAAGCGTCCGGGTGCGTCATTAAGTCGCTGGAGTTGGTTCCTCGGGCACCGAGCCTCTTAACGACGACATACGAACGGACGGCATGAATGCGAGCAGCTGGCGCCGACTGGGAACGCACCGCGCGACGGCGCGAGGGACGAGGGTTTTGGTGTGCCAGGGTAGTCAGCTGCGGTCGTGGCAACGTTGGAGATGCCCTTTCCTCACATGCGATCCTTGCATGTCATTGAAAAAGCAAGACAACCTGGCATGGTCTCAGGTCTAGAGGATGCAGTTGGCCGTGCTACACCACTCCGCAGACGCGTCACGGCGCCCAATGCATACTAGACGAGCCGGGTGTTGGGGTGTGTTTGGATTGTGGACAAAATGCACCTTACCAAAATTTTGGTCATGACCCAAAGATTGGTCTTTGTTTGGATGGTTGCCATTTTTTTGGCATGCCAGTGAACTCTAGCCAACTCTAGTTCATTTTTCTTGCCAACATTGGCCAAATCATGGGCAACCAATACCTCAACCAAAATTTTGGTCATGACCCAAAGATTGGTCTTTGTTTGGATGGTTGCCATTTTTTGGCATGCCAATGAACTCTAGCCAACTCTAGTTCATTTTTCTTGCCAATGTCGGCCAAATCATGGGCAACCAATACCTCAACCAAAATTTTGGCTACCCAATGCTTTGATGGGGCAACCTTGGGCACAAACCAAACATACTGTTGGTCGTGCCACAGCACTAATGCCACCCTCGGCACACTGAAACCGACCATGTCTAGCGACGATATGAGCATGTCGCTCACCGCGGTCGCCGCGTCCAAAGGTGGTGCTGGAGGTGTGCCCTGTTGTTGGCCCCAACGACCCACATGAACGGTTGTCGGTGGCGAGGAGGTCGTGGGCCAGCTCCTCCATTGTACTAGTCTGCGCTACATCGTCCCGACGGGTGTGCCCCACATGTCGGTTTCCCTGTTTTCCCGGCCATATTCGAGCGTCGGTGCTCCGCGTTGCGCATTAGGCCTTTCACTATGTAGGCCAAGCGAGACAACTTATTGTTTGTTTGAGCCGTTCAAGTATAATCATGTGGCGTTTGCTTATTTCTCATTCCTCTCCAACCCTCTTCTCCATCGATCATGTCACCCTCCAGTCGAGTCCATCCTCCCGCATGCCTCATTTGAACATTCCGCCGAGTATCATTCGCATGTACCCACCCTAGTCCTCTTTCAATAGATCTCCGGACCCCGAGATGAAATCGAGAGAGAACAAGTGGGGCCACGTGATGCCTAAGGCGGATTCAAAATTTTGAACCGGTGATCATAGCATCCGCAAATCATATATAAAGGGTATTCAATGTTCGTTTCGTTTTTGAACGTACAATATAATCCCTCCTATCCTTTCTAGTTTACATATAAGTTTTATGTGTAGTCAAAGTATCTCCACTTTGATCAAAAAGGTATCAACATTCAACAACGCCCAATCAATATTGTTAGATTCGTACGTACTCCTAGATTTGTACTCGAGATGGTTTCCAATTTGACTATTGACAAGATTAATCGTACATGAGATGTATAATGTGAAAATTATATCATTGGAAACTCCTTTCACATACGAATTTGACCGTATGCTTTGTGTAAGTTGCATGTCATATATTATTACTCTAACATTTGGTCAAAGTTAGCCTCGAAAAATGCATTAGGCCCTGTATAGTAAATGGAAGGAGGGAGTAGTAGTGGAAGTGGATCCTCTGACGTAGGTATCCCTGCCTTACCCTCCCTTTCGGTCACTTACTGGCGGACCCCATGCTTGCTAGGCCCCGCATGTCAGTTACTCAATGGGTTCGGCCATGTCAGGGGATCCTCATCCGTAGTATACTCCCTCTGTTTTTATTTACTCCGCATAAAACGGAGGGAGTGGTAGCATAATAAATGACGCGGGCGGGGGAGGGGGAGGGACGTCGGTTTGCTCTCAACTGCAGTCCCACAAGCGGGTGAAAACGCAAGATGAAGCACGTTCCATTCGATGAGCAACGTGGAGGGTCCAGCCTGCCGGGCTGCAACGCGAACGCGACAAGAGCGATGTACAGTCAAAACCGATTGACCGGTCATCACCGGAACCACTATTCACACCAGAACCTTCGCTGCTGGGCCTACGCCAGCCACTGCCCTAAAACCACACCAAATCTCCAGCCCATGCCCCCACCTTTCGATCCCCTAGCCCGCATCAAGCGTCCCCTAGTTCGCCGAAAAGCCATGGTGCGCCGCAAGATCACTTACTACAAGATGCTGATGCCGGAGCGCCGCGCAGAAATCGCGGCAGCGGTCGGCGCCACAGACCTCCGTTCCCAAGCTCGCTTTGCGGCGGGCCAATCCCCGAGTTCTCTGGAGCCAAGCTACGAGGAGGAGGAAGCCGATCCAATGTTCATGGCGGAGGTCGCAGTGCAGAAGGCCCCCGATGGGTATGAGACGATGGACGTTGACTTCATGCCGGCGTCCGAGTCCCCCATGGTGCAGGCGGACCAGCGGTTCAACATGGGGATACTAAAGGAGGACCGGGAGGCAGAGGCTCAACTCGACCCGGAGCACGCGCATGCCACTGCCATCGAGGCTCTCCTGCAGGCGGAACCGGATGTCGTGGATGTGAACCGGGCGGCGGAGGCTCAACTTGAGGCGCATCGCGCGGATGCCGCTGCCATCGAGGCCTTCCTGCAGGCGGAACCAGACGTCCTGGACTTGAACCGGGCGGCAGAGGCTCGGCTCGACGCAGAGCGCGCGGATGCCGCTGCCATCGAGGCCCTCCTGCAGGTGGAACCAGACGTCCTGGAGATGAACCGGGCGGCGAAGGCTTGACTCGACGCGGAGCGCACGGATGCCGCTGCCCTCGAGGCCCTCCTGCAGGCGGAACAGGACGTCCTCGACTTGAACCAGGCTGTGCTCTGTCCGTGTAGAGCGCCCCCATGCTCTGCTTGAACGAGTAGCTGGAGGTCGAGGACAACCACGGTGCGGAGACACACGTCGGCAGCGACGGCTGGTTCGCGCCGGCAGCCAAAGACGACGAGGCCGTCTCTTTCCGCGAGCAGTGATAGTTTTTCTTTATGTTGTTGTTTTTATGGATCTTTTGCTGTGTAAAAACATATATTTGTTATGCAAGTCGCCTGACTTGGGTCAGTCTACCATTTTAGGCGGTTGGATGAATATCCTACGTCTCCTAACCCTTCTTTCCTTCTTCCTCACCTCTTCTTCTTCCCCAACAGACCACCGCACGGGCCATACGGATACTCCCCAACATCCGGTTGGATAAACATACTCTATGAACGAAAATTATGTGTCAGTGATATGATGGCTGAGTTTGGTTTGTTCACATGCGACAACACGCGTCAGTGAGGGTGCGCTCCCTTGGTTGGGTTTGCGGTGTGCAGGAGCGACTGTGTGAGGGTGCGGTGCGACCGTGGCGTGCAGGAGCGATCGTGTGAGGGTGCGGTGCGACCGCGACAGCCGTGCGCAGGTGTACCTCCTTCTCATTTTGAAAACTTTAGGCAAGCATGGCAAAAATGTGTGGCGAAGTTTGGCAATGCAAGGCCTAGACCCAAACAGGATAAGTATGTACGTACTAGGAGTACTAGTGTTAAAAAAGAAAGGCAGGGTTTTCCTTCACGGGATTTAATCGATACAAATCCTCATTTCACGTGTCAATTAATGCGTATTTTTTTCTCCAAAGACAAAGAGCTAAGCATCTCACTCCTTATCTCTTGATTAATGCAGCGCCATGCAAATCAACCTTCTCACTTCCGCATGCATGCAGGGGATATTAATGTCCTTGGTTGCTAACCCCATCAATTTTGCCTCGATTAGTGTTAATTAGTGGCCCTTTGCAAATTGTAATTTTGATATACTGACCTTGTGTACAAAAAAATGGAGGTAGTAACTATATTTGACTTCCTTCCCCATTGCGGTGACGTCGACGATATCTTTTTTTTGTGGTTTGGCGAAGTGCGTTCGATGGAGAACACCATTGAGGTAGACCACGGTAAGTCATTCGCAAGTGCCGCCTGCAAGTCGAGACAACCACCTTATTTGCATCCAGGAAGTCCTTTACTAGTACTACTAGGAGTACTAGTGCGGTGAGATGGTTTCTCGAAGAAGACGATGGAGAAGCGGAGTCAGCGAAGAGTGAAATGATGGTTGCTTCGTCCATGCTTTTGTGATTTGACGCCTCACTGCTTTGTGATTTGTGATAGAAGGGACCGGGGAGTAGACTCTGTGCTCTATACTGTACTACATGCGTCCAAGCATGGGAGAAAGAGAGACGTTGCATTTTTCTATTCCTTCAATCAATCCATCAGGAAGCTTCGATTCCATCTTTTTGGCTTGGGCAACACCATCCACAATAGTTTCCATGATGCCAAAAGCTATTTTCACATTTGGCTACACATTGTGGATGCCCTTAACCGTACCACTTGGTTTTGCTCCTCTGTGCTATCTATACAAATCTCAATTATATTGATCTAAAAAATTATAGAATCAAGATTAGTAAAAAGGAGGTGATTTTGCCACGTGGATGGCGGGGGAGGTTTCTTATTTGAGCAATGCTACATCCACGTAATGGTTTACGTAAAGTTACAAACTGATGTGATGTAGGACTATTTGATTGGATTAAAGGAGAGGATTAGGCCCACCCCACCTGAAAATTAGGGGGGCATATATAGATTAGATGGAAAGCATACGTAGAAGCTACGTAGACCTTTGTAAGTCTAGGATTAGGCTTCTTATTTTCGGAGGACGTTGTCCTAGTGGTTTGCTAACATGCGGTCCCACGTGTCAGTGCTTTACCAAGCCGATCCGCGTCCCACATGAGGCAGAACAACGGCAGAAGCAACACGTGGTTAAGTTGAATAAGATGAGGGAGAAGCGGATTCAGCAACGAGTGAAATGATGGTTGCTTCATCCCTCCAACTTCTTTTTTTAGCATTAATACTTCGTCCCTCCAACTCAACTACAGGAAAGGTACAGCTTTGTGATTTGATGCCTCATTTCTCATTACTACGCCGGTGCCATGACTGGGGTGCTTCACCCCGGCTGCTCGACACTGTATTCCAGTATGGCACGTGGACCTGGTAGCTTGATGTCCCACATGTTGGCGAAAGGGACTAGAAGATTTATGGAAGCGAGCGCTCCACTCTTACGACGGAGGAGTAGACGACACGACGACCCAGTGAACTGGCACTTGTATTGTATAGTACTATAGTTTTGCTGTTTCGAACGATCCATCAATACAAACCTGATTAAACAGGAAAGGGCGGGATTTTTCCCGCGCGGTAGATGATACTGGCCATACATTTCAAAGGCAATTTTAATGTATGCAAACTGAATAATTATAAGTAGCAATATGATATCTAGTAAAACTAAAAACACATATGATTTATTGTGCTAGAGTGTAGTAGTAGTGTTGTAACATGCGAGAACGTGTAGAGATGTAGTTTTGGAGGGCCTATAGAGAGAAAAGCGTAATATGGTCACCAAACTTCAGAATAAGCTGATTACAGTCACTATATACATTTTGCGGTGATTATACGGTCACTTGCTCACGGTTCAGCATCGGATTGCACTCTATTGACCGGCCAAATAGTCTGCATGGTGCCATGTTGACTAGTTAAACTGACCACGTTCCTTGTAGGTCCCACCTGTCAGTTCACATAGGGAAAAGGTCAGATAAACACAAATTTACGCAGGCGGAACAAGGCTCCAACCCGTGCGTGGGAATCACCTGGTTGTGTATGTGTCTGTCAGGGCCTGATGTGTGCGCATGCATGTGTAGGTTGAGCACTTGAGCGTGAGAGTGTGTGTTGGTCGTGTGGTATACTGGTGTGTGCATGCATGCGTGCGTGTGTGCGTGTGAGTGTTGCGTGCGTGCGTGCCTGCGTGTGTACGTGTGAGTGTTGCATGCGTGTGTGGGTGCATGTGTCTGTGTGAGTGTTGCGTGGATGCAGTTCGTGTGCATGCGTGCGTGTGTGTATAATCACCACACCAGCTCCTGTGTGTTAAAACAGGTGGCTCAGCACACCAATACAAGGCCACCTTGTCCGCTGTGCCCGCGGTCATGACTTCGAACCACCGTCCAAATATTTTTTTGTCGTTTGTTTTCATTCTTACTAGCAAGATGCCCGTGCATTGCACATAACATCAAGATGCATTTGTATGACTAGTTTATCTTGTGAGAGAAAAGGATGAACGAGGGAAGGCCTTATTTGCAAATGTGGAGAGTTGTGTGGGTACCTTTTTGCAAAATTGCCATAGTTTCTTTCCTATCTGTCAGATATAAATCGGACAACCTATATTGCAGGATGGCAGGCACACCATCATCACCAACTCTGTTTTTATAAGAGTGTATTTTATGTATTTTATAAGAGTGTAGATGTAGAGTAGATACAAGTCGACAGGTGGGCACGATGGTAGTGAGATAATGTGATGCAAGACTAGAGGTGCCACGTGGAGCGTTTAACTGGTCAACTAGTCATGTCATGAGCAAATACAGAGTTGTACGATGAGCCCGTGACTGTATAATAACCACTAAATGTAAATGGTGACCGTAATGAGTGGATTCTGAAGTCCAATGTACATATCGTGCTTTCGCTTCAAATACAATGATCGTCATTGCATATATCGCGAGAGAAAGATGAAACATGCGTGAATTTTCTGGGGGC
>NC_057798.1:194617840-194652043 GCF_018294505.1 Triticum aestivum
CCTTGAGTGTGTATATGCAAGGGGGGAGGGAATAGAGGCACCAGGAGAAATTTTCTCTGTGTGTGTGGTGTTTGTGTTGGTATGTATGGGTGTGAGAAGATAATGAGACGTGGGGGCAGAGGGTGTGTCACCGCGTGAGGTCCGGTGGGTCGAGGTGAGGCCCTTCGTTCGGTTCCGTCCTGCGCCACATTGGTCAGCCCGTGACGCATTTAGGAAGACCCATGGATGACTAGTCGTATAAGACAAAGATAGCAGAATTGTGAAGGACTCTGTGTCCACTGACAAAGCCGGCTAGGATTTGTAACCCTAGGTTCTCGGACTAAGGTAACCCCTTTATCTCTGATATTACTATTCATCCAACCTAACTTTAAGGGGCATCCTACAGAATGCTCTGCTAGAATCATACTCGTCGATTAGGAAGAGAGGTGTGAGAGAATGCGTGAGAGACAGGCCTAAAGATAATGTGCGTACATGAGACACATAGGCAGGTCCATGTATATAGAAAGGGTCGATGGGGATTGTGCGTGTGTATGTTTGCGAGAGGAAGAGTGCTTGTGATAAAGGTTAGTGAAAACAGTTGTAAATGGTTACGAGAGGGAGGGAGGGTTATATCTAGAGCATGTGTGCGAGAAAGACACCTCGGGAGAGAGTGTGTGAGCATGTGTGAGAGACCACCCATGGAGAGTGAAACTACATGTAAAAGACTGTTGTACACATTGATTAAAGATATAAATTGTATACAAATATTAGGATGGATCATGATATTTGCAATTCGCATAAGGAGCGGTCATTGATCCATCAGACATCTAGATTCTATCAAATTTGAGCATGTCTATGTTATTATTCGACACAATTGATCCACATAGATAGTATTTTGAACTCCAGACAATGCATCGCTTTAGCAATCGAATATAAACGTGACTATTGTTCATGTTGTGTGTGTAAAGCACATTATACATACAAAAGTTACACAATGAACATTATAAATAGCTACCTATGAACTAGCATATATTTGAATTCAACTTAAGGTGGTTTAAAAAAATCGAATTCAACATGAAGTCCATTCAATTATTTGAATATCATGGCATTTGTAAACCATACCTAAATTATAGGGGCACCAATCTTTGCTCTGATTTTGTACATAATAGCATATGTAGTCATGTACAAAATAGATTAAAATTTAGCTCCTCCATTCCAAAATAATCGTAGTTATAGGATTTTCAAGTGTCAAAATTTCAAAAAGAAGTGGATAATTTAATGAGGTTTTTAAACATGCAAGGTCAAATATAACGTTGTCTATTTAGGTCAATCCTCATAGTTCAAGAGTACTCTAAACGTGAATGCTTGTGTTCCAAAATTTCGAATGAAGCGCCAAAAGAGCCTCTACTCGCCCGAAACCGCGTGAGACCAATATTTGGTAGTACAAGGAAATTACTTTTCTAATAACTCCGACCCGTGAAACCTACTGGCCTGACGTCCAAAGGTCTAAACCGGGGTAGGTTTGTAGCTTCATCTAGACGCCACGCAACCGCCTCCGAAAAATATTCATACACAATGGCCGCCATGTGCGCGGCCGAAATCGCTCCCGCTCACTATTTGGGACACCTGGGATTACCATCCTACCCCTGACCCGCAGTAGGTCTGAAATTTAAGAGGGGGGCAAAGTTTGTACTTTCCCCAAATTTCAAACAAGCGCGTCCTATCTTCTGTTCAAAAAAGCCTAAAACAAGTGCATCCCAAACCGAAACATGGTTCCCCCACCCGTCCGATTCCCCATTCGTACTCCGTGGGCGCCAAAACTACCTCTCCACCAGCCGCGAGACCCCGGCGTCCTCCGTCTGCCACCCCATCCCACCCATCAACCGCCGCCCTCCTCCATCACGCCGGAGCCGATACCCCGACATCGTCATCCACCGCAACCTCAACCGCAATGCCCTCCACGGCTAGTAGTTGAAGCCGAGGCTGAGCAGTCCGTACCCATCTGCCTGTTCCTTATAGATCGAACGGTACATTAAAAAAATTGACTGACCTATTTATTTTCAGTCGACTGTTATCTTAGATATGACCACATGTGGTGGTGTGCTGGAGGAGTACCTGCATTTCCTGTGCTCATATATTACAAAATCATACGGAGTAGAATCTAATTTTGTTTGCCATGCAATGTTGTAGAGCTATCATATGTCTCCTGTCATTTATTTTTCAGCCACCTACTATCTGCTACTTTTACAGTGCACTAGTTCTGCACACACTTCACCCATACTCTCACTATTGTGTTTTTATGCAAGGGTATTTCAGAGTCTGCTGAAAGAGAAGCAGCAAAGAAAAGAGAGATGTCGCGCCAGCTTTCTTTGCGGGTATGCACGACACGTTACAGCGCTATAAAGGGTGCAGTGTCAGCAGATGGAGACGGTAAACGTAGCTCTGGAGTTGATGACCTCGCTCGCAATGAACCACCATCCCAGGTGCTTGCTATAACTTCGCGGTGTCATATGTGGTTGCATGTTCCATACGGTGTCTAGCTTGTATTCGAAAGGCCGAAGTCGGTCTTTGGGGCTGTTTAGGTCTAGGCCTAGCATTGCCACACTTTGCCACATATTTTTGCCAAACTTGCCTAAGGTTAGTTGATCAAAATGAAAACCACAAGTTGGCAAGCCTAAGGGAATCTTGCCACATTTTCTGTGTGTATGCCATGTGGGGTCCAAGTGTGGCTTGCCTAATGTGTGGCTTGAACCAAACACTCACCTAAGTTAGTCAAACTTGCCTAGCTCTAGGTGTGGCAACATTTGGCAAAGTTAGTCACAAACCAAACAGCCCCAAGATAAGGAAAGACATTTTTTTACATGAACCACCATCCCGTGAGCACCAAAAGACAAATAGCTAGTCAGGGAACTGGCCGAGCCAGTGACAAGCCCAGCAAAGATAGGCATCACCTAGAAGCCAACTAAAAAGCTGCGATGGTGGCGAAGCAACCAGCCTCCCACCAGGCTCTCAGGTCCTAGATGATCATGCTCACCACTCCAGCCGGATGTCTAGCTTGTATTTCTTCCAATTTGGTTAAATTGCACCTGCTTAGCTTATACATTATACCTTTGAATATGACATGCCTTTCTGTTTTTGGTACATACTAGTACATCTGTGTATTAACCATGTTCTTACATCAAACTAACGTTCTTGTGTATCCCTCATCAATCACTTATGATGAGGCAGGCAGGCAAGGGGACTACTCCTCATTTAAAGAATGCAGCGTCAGCCTCCCAACATGATTCTCAAGAAACATAAATGCTAGATGAAGATAGTGAACGTAGCTCTGTAGTTGATTACAGCATTTCCCCTACACTAGCATCGGAGGTGCTTGCTCTAACTTGGCAGCGTGATATGTGGTTGCATGTTGCATATGGTGTCTAGATTGTAATTCTTCCAATCTGGTTAAACTGCATGTGCTAGTCTGCTTAGCTTATACATTATACCTATTAATGTGACATGCCTTCCTGTATTTAGTACATAGTACATCTGTCTATTAAGCATGTCCTTACATAAAACTATTGTTTTTTTGTATCCCGCATCAATCAATATGACGAGACACCTTTAGTATATGCAGTGCGATATTAGTTGCATCTTTCATATGATTTATAGCATGCGCTGCTTCTAATTTGTTGAAATTCCATTTATGATGGGACACTTTTAACTTGGCAGAGTCATATTGGTTGCATCTTTCATGTGGTGTCTAGCTTGCATTGCTTCTTATTTGCTGGAATGGTTTCTGCTTAGTTTACACAAACAGTTGTGAACATGCTATGCCGTCCTGTTTTTCACACATATTCCATCCTAGTATCATGTGTTTGCCTTACATCAAAGTAGTGATTGTCAGTATCATGCATGAATGAGTTCTGAAGAGATAATTTTATTGCTTTTTCTCGTCAGTTTTACTTGACAATTCAAAATCGATAAAGCGGAAGGAAGTTAGCAAGGCAGCGGATAAAGGTGCTCCTTCCGAATGGAGGGCCTCTACAGTTTCTACTCCTCCACACCCCCAAGATGATTTCCAAGACAACACATGCATAGACACTCAACAAAGCTGTGTTTATGATGAGCACGTCTCCCCTAGTGCAGCATCACTGGTGCTCCCTCTAACTTGGCACTGTTATATGTGGTTGCATGTTATGTGTGATGTCTAGCTTGTATTGCTTCTAATTTTTTTGAATTCCATCTGCTTACTTTACACATTATACTTGAATAAGACATGTGTTCCTGTTTCTAGAACATACAATATCTGTCTATCACACCATGTTCTTACATCAAATTACTACTGTTGTGTAACCTGCAACAATCACTTATCATAAGACACGTTTGACTTTGGAGTGTGATATAGGTTACATCTCACATTCTTTTCTATCTTGTACTACTAATTTGTTGAAATGGCACTTATGACGAGACAGTTTTAACTTGGTAGAGTGATATTTGTTGCATCTTTCATATGGTGTCTAGCTTTCATTGCTTCTAATTTGTTGAAATGCCTTCTCCTTAGTTTACACATCTTAAGCTGTGAATATGCAATGGCACTAATGATGAGAGACCTCTAACATGGTAGTGTGATGTTGTTTGCATCTTGCATATGATTTATTTCTTGTATTGCTTCACATTTGTTTAAACGCCATTTATGATGAGACACTGTTAACTTGGCAGAGCGATATTTGTAGCATCTTTCATATGGTGTCTACCTTCCATTGCATTGCTTCAAATTTGGTGAAATGTCTTCTTCTTAGTTTACACATCATAGTTCTGGTTATCTCTTCTGTCCTGTTTTCATACATATTACATCCTCCTATCATGTGGTTGTCTAACATCAAAGTTCAGTTCATCTGCATCATGCATCAATTTGTTCTGAAGAACTAAATTGTTATTCATTTTTCTTGTCGGCTTGACTTAACATGGCACAGAGAAAGAGGAAGAAACACAGAATGGCAGGGAATGAGAAGCAGATGAATCTTGCAGATTCTGCTGGTACTGATGGTGCAATAGAAGGTCAAAGTCCAGCAGAAAATTCTACAAACACGGCATCCCATGCTACACGAGCTACAAAAAAAGCCAAACAGAAACAAATAGCTGCCACCAAACAAGCAGAGACAATCCTAGTTCTTGCAACACCTACCAAAGTACTACCAGCTGCACGACTTACTCGTGCGTCAACTGAGCTAGCAGCACGTTCCCAAGCTCCCTTGCCACCTGACACTACTTCCCAAGCACTCTTGACACAAGACGAGTTGGCAATATCAGATAAACCTTGTGAGCTTCAACAACAAGAAGGTAGTTGCTGGAGTCAAGTTACAGTTGCATGCTTCTTTATATGTAGTCTCACAGTTTGATGTACACTAACACTTCCTATGTTCGTTGTTGGACTAGCACCTAGGCACAAGAGGAAACAAACATCAGGGATAATGCTCGATAGGTTAACTAAATCTAGAGGAGGAAGAATGGAGATCCATTTTGAGGCAGGTATAAAAAGGCCACATGATGCTACAGAGTCAACCAAGTTAGTATCAGAGGCAGCGGTTGCCGTTAGGTGTCATGTACGTATCCTCCCAACATGGATTCAGTACAGGAATGACAAAGACGAAACCCAGTTCAACACCTTCCTCGACCATTTATCTGTAAGTATGGTTATGTATGGAAACTAGTAATATCGTCTTGCTTTGTCCCATACTTTCTAGGTTGCTGATAATGAGACTCCCATAATTTTCAACAGATGAGGTTCAAGTTGGATAGCCAAGATGATGCAACCAGACAAGCTTGCACCCATGTTTTCAAGTCTGCTCTGCAACAATATCGGTATAACTTGAGGAAAACCCACTTTGAAGGCGTGCTTGGTATGCGGTTCATTACGCTATAAGATCAGTCGCGATAACCCTAGTGATGTCGAGGGCGAGCACCCAGGAAGAAGATTCCTGCGAAGGTGATGTGGTATGCTCCTATAATACCACGGTTGAAATGTTTGTTCCAAAACAAAGAGCATGCCAAGGCGACGCGATGTCACGGAGAAGACCGTAAGAAAGACGGAAAGTTGAGAGTACCCACTGACGGGTCACAGTGGAGAAAAATCAAGAGAAAGTATAGGGAGGAGTTTGCAGGTGACCCAAGGAACATATGGTTTGGTCTAAGCGAAGATGGAATTAATCCTTTTGGGGAGCAAAGCAGCAACCATAGCACGTGGCCTGTGACTCTATGTTTGTATAACCTTCCTCCTTGGTTGTGCATGAAGCCGAAGTTCATTATGATGCCAGTGCTCATCCAAGGCCCTAAGCAACCCGGCAATGACATTGATGTGTACCTAAGGCCATTAGTTTAAGAACTATTACATCTGTGGAATGGAAAAGGTGTACGTGCGTGGGATGAGCACAAGCAGGAAGAATTTGACCTAAAGGCGTTGCTGTTCGTGACCATCAATGATTGGCCTGCTCTCAGTAACCTTTCAGGACAGACAAACAAGGGATAACGCGGATGCACGCACTGTTTGGATGATACCGACAGTATATATTTGGATAGTTGTAGGAAGAATGTGTACCTGGGACATCGTCGATTTCTTCCGAGCAGGCATCCCGTAAGAAAGAAAGGCAAGCATTTCAAAGGTGAGGCGGATCACCGGATGAAGCCTCGCCACTGTACTAGTGCTGATGTACATGATATGGTCAAGGATTTGAAGGTAACCTTTGGAAAGGGTCTTGGCGGACAACCTGTTCCAAAGGACGCTTATTGACGCGCACCCATGTGGAAGAAGAAATCTATATTTTGGGACCTGCCCTATTGGAAAGACCTAGAGGTCCGCTCCGCAATCGACGTGATGCATGTGACAAAGAATCTTTGCGTGACCCTGCTTGGCTTCTTGGGCGTGTATGGGAAGACAAAAGATACACCGGAGGCACGGGAGGACCAACAACGTATGCATGGAAAAGACGGCATACATCAGGGTCAGGCCAGCTACGCTCTTACCAAAGAAGAGAAGCAAATCTTCTTTGAATGCCTGCTCAGTATGAAGGTACCGTTTGGCTTCTCATCAAATATAAAGGGAATAATAAATATGGCAGAGAAAAAGTTCCAGAACCTGAAGTCTCATGACTGCCACGTGATTATGACACAACTGCTTCCGGTTGCATTGAGGGGGCTTCTACCACAAAACATTCGATTAGCCATTGTGAAGCTATGTGGATTCCTCAATGCAATCTCTCAGAAGGTAATCGATCTAGAAATCATACCAAGGTTACATAATGATTTGGTGCAATGTCTTGTCAGTTTCGAGTTGGTGTTCCCACCATCCTTCTTCAACATCATGACGCACGTCCTAGTTCACCTTCGCGAAGAGATTAACGTTTTGGGTCGTGTATTTCTACACAATATGTTCCCCTTTGAGAGGTTCATGGGAGTCTTGAAGAAATATGTTCATAACCATGCTAGGCCAGAAGGAAGCATCTCGAAGGGCCATGAAAATGAGGAGGTCATCGAGTTTTGTATTGACTTTATTCCTGACATTAAGCCGATTGGTGTTCCTGAATCGCGACATAAGGGCAGACTGGATGGAAAAGGCACACTAGGAGGGGATCAAATAATATGTATGGACGGGCATTCTCTCACTGAAGCACACTACACAGTTCTACAAAATTCTGCCTTGGCACACTACACTGGACATATGGGAACTTAACTATGGAGGTGGTTTGAAGGTCCCTTTGTTTCAATGCAAATGGGTCAATATGACACGAGGTGGGGTAACGGAAGACCCGCAGTATGGAATGACAACAGTGGATCTCAACAATCTTGCGTATGCAGACGAACCATTCACTACAGGAATCAGCTACTTTGCCGTCCGCCACAGCGGACGGCAAAGGCATGAATGGCGGACGTCAAATGTCTTTGCTGTCCGCCACGGACGGCAACAGGATCCTGCAAAGTAAGGTCCGGTAAAGAGCTACTTTGCCGTCTACTTTTGGTGGCGGACGGCAAAGGGGCCTTTGCCATCAGCAGCGGACAGCAAAGAACACAGACGGCAAAAATTTCGCTGTTAGTCCGTTAGGTGGCTAACGTCAAGACTTTGCCGTCAGCCGCTGATGGCAAAATTTGTCCTGCCTTTTCCGTCGAGTGTATGATGTCAGCTAGATGTCACTACAAGGCAGGCCTTTGCCGTCCGCCGCTGACGGCAAAATTGTTTGCTCTTTGCCGTCTGCCACTGTAGGCAAACTGACCAAATGTGTCAGCTCCCAAGAAGCACAGTTGGCTAAAGCGTGTCTTATTTACCGTCCGCGGCTGTTGGCAACGAGTCCGTTGCCGTCGGTGGCGGACGGCAAAGAGCCTGCATATTGGCTCTTTTTTTCTGTTTTTTTAAATCCAACAATTTTCACAGCAAATATATATGACATATATTGATATATTTCACAGGGCTATTTAACAGCAAACATATGACATATCCAGCACATAAGTTTCATCGTACATACATATATAGTTCCATCCATTCATACATAGCAAGTTGCACATACACATAAGTTGCAACCATTAGGAAGTTGCACATACATATTACAATGCAAAGTTTCTGTCACATCCCTAATTCTGGTATGCTCTGAGCTAGCTAGTCATGTGTTGCATCATGTTTAATTTCTTTTTAACTTGAAATGGGGATTGTTCAAATCCTAGCACCAGATCAAATAAAATAGGTTCAACCTAAAATAATCTTCAATGAACCCAAAATGCCTTTGGAAATGTTCATGATTTTTGATAAAGGTGAAAACCTCTGCCAAAAATGATGAGCATATTTCTTGGCCATTTATGGATTTTTGAATTAACTCATATTATATTTGAATTGGGGCATTTAAACTCTATAAATTTTTTTAATGCTCTAATAAATTCTGAGAATAGTTGAGGGCTGTTGGGAATAATCCAGTATGTGCCCACAATTTATTTCAGGATTTTATTAAGTGATTTAGTATTTAAGATGTCAGGACCCCGACTCAATGCCACATCGATCTAGCATGTAACACCTCATATCACTTTGCAGCCTCACGCACGGTATCCCCACGGGTGTCGCCTTACCTTTGCCCGGGACCGTTTGCGCCTTTTGGCACACGTATATGATAGTGTCGCTAGCATCCATATGATAAGGAGCCCGGGCTGACATGGCTAGTCATAAACCCAAAGTGGCACAAACTTACAGGGACAGACATCCATGACCCAGCATTGAACGTGTCGGTCATCAGCGAGTGAATCCAGGCTGTAGCACTGGGCTAGCAGGACTCCGGTGAACCGGGCTGTAGCGGGCTAACAGGACTCTGGTATTCATTGCGTGACATTTCCTCGAAGGGACAGACACAGGAACGAAGGACACATGCCGGCCAGCCTAAGTGTTCCGGAGCAGTAGCAAGCTACCGTGGAAGCACTAGGAGACATTTCCCGGTAAGAGAGGCTACTAAGGATAAACAACTAGATAGTCAGATCCCACACATACCAAGCATTTCAATAACATACACACAATATGCTCGATATGTGCAAATACAACATGGCATCACAACATGACTCTACAACTCAAGTATTTTATTCAATAGGCTCCGAGGAGAGAGATATTACAAACATGGGTCTCATGACCCAACATTCAGAGCATACAAGTCAAAGCACAAGCGGAAGCTTAACATGTTTGAGTATAGACATCTACAAATGAAAAAGGCTGAGAAGCCTGACTATCTACCAGATCCTGCCGAGGGCACAAGATCGTAGCTGAGCTAACAAGCTAAACGTCGAAGTCCACGTGGAACTACTAGCGAGACTGAAGTCTCTCTGCAAAAACATAAATTAAGCAACGTGAGTACAAATGTACCCAGCAAGACTTACATCAGAACTAGCTACATATGCATCATTATCAATAAAGGGGATGGTGGGGTTTAACTGCAGCAAGCCAGCTTTGACTCGGTGGCTATCCTGAACTACGACTGCAAGTAACTCTTTTGAGGTGGCGCACACGAGTCCACATATTCACCATATCAATACACCACTATGGATCCGCTCCCGTCTCCCTACGAGAACGCCATCCATAGCACTCACGCTTATCTTGCGTATTTTAAAGTATCCACTTTCACTTGTCTATGAACTGTACAGGCAACCCAGAAGTCCTTATCCGCGGACACGGCTATTCAAATAGATCATATTAACCCTGCAGGGGTCTACTTCTTCACACACGCTCTCACCACTTACCGCCGTTTACACGACATGTACTCGGCAACCTTCAGGCGGAAGCCCAGCAAAGGTGTCGGCCACGACCTGACTAACCAAACAAGTCTCTCGTCCAGGTTTATCGCCTATTCGGGTTCCATCCGCAAGGAGATCCAGCCGGGGTGTCGCTCACGGCCCCAAACGATGTGAGCAGGGTTCCCAAGCCCACCTCGACGGGTGGATCTATGCTTGGTACACCGTGCCACTGTGCCTAGTCTGTCCCAAGCCCACCTGTACCGGATGCCACTTGGTAGACTACTAACACTACCTACAAACACCAGAAACTAGTTGCAACTCCTGGACAAAGATCATGTTAATTAATAAGTCGAGAGGGGTCGAGTTACCGGAACCCAATGTGTGGTAGTAACTGGTCATGGATCACAAACACAAAACTCAGTTCCTGAGGACGGCTTCAATGAGACAACCCACCATGTACTCCTACATGGCCTCTCACCGCTACCTTTACCAAATCATGTTCACACACTTAGCTCTCAACAGTAGGACATGTTCACACACCTCCAATTCATCCCTGATGAATCAGACCTGACATAACTCTAAGCAATAGCAGGCATGACAAACAAGCATGAATGAGTAGGCACACAGGGCTCAAACAACTCCTACTCATGCTAGTGGGTTTCATCTATTTACTGTGGCAATGACAGGTCATGCAGAGGACAAAGGGGTTCAGCTACTGCAGCAAGTAACAGATGAATCGGTGTTGTTTTAATGCAGTAAAAGAGAGCAGGGGCGAGAGAGTGGTGTCGGAGTAATGGGCCACGGGTAGGCCAACCCGGGACCCAGGATCTTTCAAGACATCGGGGCAGGCCTCGCCCCTCAGTCCGAGTCTCAGGAGCCGACTCCAAGCTGGTGACCTCCAGAGAGGCCGAGCCCCAGACGGCGACTCCAAGACAAGCCGACTCCAAGCTGACGACCTCCAGAGAGGCCGAGCCCCAGACGGCGACTCCAGGACAAGCCGACTCCAAGCTGGCGACCTCCAGAGAGGCCGGCTAGGGAGAGTCGGCCCACAACTCCTTCCTCATCTCGAAGCATGGTGCGGGGTACGGTCACGACGTGGCCGTTCCCCCCCGCTTACCAAGGACCGGTATGGCTACAGTGAGCCGCATCGCTGGAAGATCTCCAGCAGGGCGCGGCACTATTGCCATGCCTGCCCTGACCTCAGCCACAGTACGAGACACACTGTGCCCACGACGCCGGCCTGTACGGCCCGAAGGCGGCGGGGCCACCTGTCAGCGGGTGGGCCGAAGGCGGCCTGAGCGCCCCGAAGACGGCCCTGTGGGAGTCGGCCTCCCTAGAGTCGGCCTGCTCCTCCCTAGGGCCCCACGAGCCATTAACCAGATAGGATGGGGAATGGCGACAGTGACCACCCGATAGACGGCGGCACTGTCGCCACGCCCCGATGACCAAGCCTGCGTCATCAGGGGTGCCGCTACAGAACCACGCCTATCCGCGGGGCCCACCGGACGGCGGGCCCCAGAAGCCGGCAGGGGGGACGGTCGCCTGGGAGACAGACGGCTGGGACCCGCGCCAGTTGGATTACCATTGTACCCCCGGGGGGTAGGCCTATATAAACCACCCGAGGCACCCATGCAAAGGGTTCGGACCTTTAGAGAGAGACAGATCAGATAGGAGAGAGAGAAGGGAGCTAGCCTTGCTCTCTCCTGCCTCCAGATACAGCTCCAGGAGCACCATTGTAGTCACTTTGCCTTAGTGATCATGCGGAGACCCCGCAGAGCAGCAGTAGGGGTGTTATCTCCTAGGAGAGCCCTGAAGCTGGGTAAGTTCCGCCGGCGTGCATGTCTTCGCCTCATCCCGCTTCTAGGCACCGGCGACGTTCTACTCGCTCTTACCATGATAAGCCATCCTTTGGCATATTTCGCACCCAACACCTAACATTTGGCGCCCACCGTGGGGCGAGGTGCACCGTCGTCCGGAGATTTGCTCTGGACGGGAACACTGTTCCTCCCCGGCGAGCACAGCTAGCCCGGCATGCTGTATGGCGTCTGTGCCGACGCGCTGCACGACACTGAGATTGCCTGCGCGGCGAGCTGCCTCGCTGACCTTCTTGGCGAGGTTAGCATCTCCGGCGGGCCCGCATCCGATGCGGGCACGGGCGGCCCCGAAAGCCTCCTCGCGGGCCTCCTCGACCACCTCCACGTCACCGGCGAGCCTGCCGTCGACTTGGAGTCCGTAGGCTCCATTGACCCGATGTTGGTCGACTCCGACAGCGTGTCGCTTGACACGTTCCCCTCCAATGTGGTGATCTTTGACGAGCCGCTCCCTTGCGAGGGGAGCGGCGGAAGCATCATCACGGAAGTCCTCGTCCTTGAGCACGGCGAGCGCTTTGGCGAAGGAGCGCGTGACCCGCTTGACGCGGCCCTGCGAGACCTTGCAGCGCCGATTCCGGAAGACGCCGACGCCGAGACGCTGGAGGCAATCCGCCTTCAGCTCATCGAAGGCGCAAAGAAGCTGGCCAGCATGAGGCGCTTGTTAGAAGCCTACCAGCGCGAGATGGATCGCGCCGTAGGCGGCTCGTCGTCTCCAACCGGGCCTAGCCACCTAGGCGCGGTCCGATAGCGCGGCGCGGCAATCGCCAACCTCCTCGGGGCTGATCGCCCTGTATATGCCACGCCCGCAGAGAATATCCGTGCCGCCCAGGCGGCGGCGGAAGAGCTTGACAACTTCGAAGGTGAAGAGCGCCGCATGATGACGGAGCAAGTCCAGCAACTCCTCGACGCGGCTGCTACGCAGAACGCGGCCGGCGGCCGCACCGATGCACCGCAGCCACTCCACGACGACCCGCCTCCCCGTCGAGATCAAGGCGCGACGTCCAGGACGCCGACTGGCGAAGTCCGCAGAAGAAAAGACAAAGAGCCGGCTATCAGTCGTAGTCGGACTCACATCACCATCGAGCGCGACCAAGACGGCCGCCCCAGAGCGGTGGAACGGCGGGACGACTACCTGCCTCCCCCTCCTCGCAGGGAAAGGCGAGTCTCCCCGCCGCCCGTTGAGCACCCGACTCTCGGTGACCACCTTGGCCGCCGAGAGGGAGTCGGAGAGAATGACGCCCGCCACCGGATCGACCGACTCCACCGATCCCTGGCGCTAGAAGAAGAAGATGAGCTAGGCCCGCCTTGCTTTGGGCCCCGCATCCGAGACGAGCCTTTCCCCAAAGGGTTTACACTCCCCCGAGACACACCCAAGTACACCTGTGCCATGAAGCCCGAAGACTGGCTAATCGACTACTCCATGGCCGTCAACATAGCAAACGGCTACAAATGAGTCGCCGAAAGTACGTTCCGCTCATGCTCCAGGGCATGGCCCGGACCTGGCTGAACAGTCTGAAGCCCCGCAGCATCAACAGTTGGGTCGACTTCACCGAGGCTTTCGTCCGCAACTTCACCAGCACGTATAAGCGCCCCCCAAGCCGCGCCAGCTCTCCTTGTGTGTGCAAGGCCCTGATGAGTCCACTCGTGACTACCTCACGCGCTGGGGCGAACTCCGGAACTCCTGCGAGGGCGTGCACGAGGTGCAGGCGATAGAGTACTTTACTGCCGGGTGCAGAGAAGGCACCCTCCTCAAGCACAAGCTCCTCTGCGACGAGCCGGAGACCCTCGACGAGTTGCTGGTCATTGCAGACAAATATGGCACGGCCGACTCCTCTATGAAGACAGAGATTCAAGTTAGTGCGACTGGCAAAGTGGCCCCTCAAGCTCCCAGAACTCCGGCCGGAGACACCAGCCGGAGACAGCAACAGAGTGATCACAAGCGCAAGGCCCCGCAGCCGACTTCCAGCAGTCGGCGGGTCGCAACGGTTGAAGACCAACAGCCTGAGGGGCAACCTCCGGCGAAGCGGCAGAAGGGCGGCAAGTCCAACTGGCTGCCGGCTTTCTCTTACGAGCAGACTCTCGACGGCCCCTGTAAGTTCCACAGCGGCACGAAGCCATCCAACCACACCACTCGGAAGTGCCACTGGCTCACCAGAATCGTCAAGGGAGACGGCCTCCTCCCTCCTCCGCCTGCTGGGCCGCCGCCTCCTCCGCCGCCTCAGCAGCCGGCGGCCCGGCCAGTCGGCGCCGTACAAGACGAGTTCCCGGACGAGCATGGAGCCTATATGGTGTTCACCAGTGTAGTAGATGACCGGTGCAGCAGGCGCCAACAGCAGCAAGAAGTAAATGCGGTCGCATCAAGTACTCCGGAGTTCATGCATTGGTCCGAAAGGCCTATCAGCTGGAGCAGAGCTGATCACCCAGGGGTGATGCCGAGTCCAGGCTCTTACGCCTTGGTCTTAGGCGCCACACTCGCCACAGATAGGCGTGCCGCTCGCTTCTCGCGAGTACTGATAGATGGAGGCAGCAGCGTTAACATCCTGTACAAGGATACGATGGGGAAATTGGGAATCAAGCAGAGATAGCTTCAAAGCAGTTGAACTGTATTCCACGAAATCGTCCCTGGCCTTTCCTGCTCACCAATCGGCAAGATCCTGATAGATGTCCTCTTTGGAGACAAGGACCATTTCCGCCGAGAGCCAGTCTGGTTTGAGGTGGTGGACCTTGAAAGCCCGTATCATGCATTGCTTGGCTGACCCGCCTTGGCCAAGTTCATGGCGGTCCCCCACTACGCCTACCTCAAGATGAAGATGTCGAGTTCCAAGGGGATCCTCACTGTGTCCGACGACTACAGGAAGTCGTCCGCCTACGCGGCCGAGAGTAGTCGGCTGGCCGAGTCCCTAGTGATCGCAGCTGAGAGGCGGCTCCTTGATCGGGTTGTGGCGATGGCCGGCAAGCAGCCAGAAATGTCGCCCGACCCCAAGGAATAAGAAGTTGAGGGCTCATTCAAGCCGGCTAAAGAGACAAAGAAGATACCTTTGGACCCGGAGCACCCGGAGAGGCACGCTGTCATAGGTGCGAACCTAGACAACAAATAGGAAGGCGAGCTCGTTGATTTCCTCGGTGAGAATTGAGACATCTTCGCATGGTCCCCCAAAGACATGCCAGGTGTACCGACGGAATTCGCCGAGCACAAATTGCACGTCCAATCTGATGTGAAGCCCGTCAGGCAGCTCTTGCGCCGCCTGTCAGAAGAGAAAAGAAGAGTTGTTGGAGAAGAAATAGCCCGGCTCCTGGCAGCCGGCTTCATCATGGAAGTGTTCTTTCCAGAGTGGTTGGCAAACCCAGTGCTGGTGTTGAAGAAAAATAAGCAATGGCGGATGTGTATCGATTACACCAGCCTCAACGAAGCTTGCCCCAAGGACCCATTCGCCTTGCCAAGAATCGATCAAGTGATAGACTCCACAGCCGGATGCGAGCTGTTGAGTTTCCTAGATGCATATTCCGGATATAACCAGATCAAGCTGAACCCGGCCACAGACTGAAGACTGCCTTCATCACGCCGTTCGGAGCCTTCTGCTACCTGACCATGACGTTCGGCTTGAGAAACGCTGGCGCCACCTTCCAGCGTTGCATGCAGAAGTGCCTCCTGAAGCAACTCGGTAGAAATGCCCACGTTTACATGGATGATGTGGTGGTGAAGACGGAGAAGCGCGGAACCCTGCTGGAGGACCTCAAGGAGACCTTTGAGAATCTGCGCCGATTCCAGATCAAACTCAACCCAGAGAAGTGCGTTTTTGGAGTACCAGCCGGCCAGCTCCTCGGTTTCCTAGTCTCCGAGCGCGGCATAGAGTGCAATCCTGTGAAGATCAAGGCCATCGAGAGGATGGAAGCGCCCAGACGACTGTTAGATGTGCAGAAGTTCACCGGCTGTTTGGCGTCCATCAGCCGATTCATTAGTCGGCTGGGCGAGAAGGCTCTCCCCTTGTATCAGCTCATGAAGAAAACAACCTTCTTTGAGTGGACTCCCAAGGGAGACGAGGCCTTTCTCCAGTTAAAGAAGGTGTTGACTACTCCTCCGGTGCTGGCGGCTCCGACTCCCAAAGAGCCCATGGTCCTATACATCACCGCCACCAGCCGAGTAGTTAGCACAGTCATTGTAGTCGAGTGCAAGGAGGAAGGCAAGGCGCTACCTGTCCAGAGACCGGTATATTACTTGAGCGAGGTACTGTCAGCCTCCAAGCAGAACTACCCCCATTATCAGAAGATGTGCTACGGCGTGCATTTTGCCGCCAAGAAGCCGAAGCCTTACTTTCAAGAGCATCCAATCACTGTGGTTTGCACCGCCCCCCTAGCCGAGATCATCGGAAGCCGCGATGCCTTAGGCCAAGTGGCCAAGTGGGCCATAGATTTGGCTCCCTACACCATCTACTACGAGCCCCGCACCGCCATCAAGTCGCAAGCGCAGGCCGACTTCCTCGTCGACTGGGCTGAGACCCAGTATCTGCCGCCAGCGCCCAACTCTACCCATTGGCGGATGCACTTCGACGGCTCCAAGATGCGCACCGGCCTGGGAGCCGGCGTTGTCCTCACTTCCCCCAAGGGCGACAAGCTCAGATACGCGCTGCAGATCCACTTCGCCGCCTCCAACAACGTGGCCAAGTACAAGGAGCTCATTCACGGGCTCCGGCTTGCCAAAGAGCACGGCATACGCCGGATCCTGTGTTATGGCGACTCTGACTTGGTGGTCCAGCAATCATCCGGTGATTGGGACGCCAAAGACGCAAATATGGCGAGCTACCGTTTCCTCGTCCAGCAACTCAGCGGATACTTCGAGGGGTGCGAGTTCCTCCACGTGCCAAGGAACGACAACGACCAAGCAGACGCCTTGGCACGAATCGGCTCCACCCGCCAAGCAATACCATCTGGCGTCGCCCTTCGGCGCCTCCTCAAGCCTTCCATCAAGCCGTCACCAGAATCAGATTCAATCTTTGTGCCGGCTCCACCTGAGGAAAATGGGTCCGACTCCAAGAGATGCACAGTCAAAGCCGGCCCGGGGACTTCAGAGCCCGGCCCGGGGACTTCAGAGCTCGGCCCGGGGACTGCTCGAGTCGGCCCCGGGACTTTGTCAGAACAGCAAGCGGCTGCGGACTCCAACCCGCTGCCTCCCAGCCCGGCCGCCCTTATCCAAGTCGCACTAGTGGCAGTTGAAGAAATAGCAGCACCTTCATGGGCCCAGCCCATACTCAGGTTCTTAGTAAACAGAGAGCTGCCAACTGATGAAATCTTGGCTCGGCAAGTGCAACGTCGAGCAGCAGCCTACACCATAGTCAACAGAGAGCTGGTCAGGCGCAGCGTTACCGGCGTCTTCCAACGCTGCGTCGAGGCAGAACAAGGCCAAGCAATCCTCAGAGACATCCATGAAGGTGAGTGCGGTCACCACGCGGCCTCCAGGGCACTCGTCGCCAAAGCCTTCCGACACGGTCTCTTCTGGCCGACCGCCCTGGAAGAGGCCAAAGAGTTAGTCCAAAAGTGCAAAGGGTGCCAGATTTTCCGTGCTAAGCCACTCCAGCCAGCCTCCGCACTCAAGACTATCCCCATTGCCTGGCCCTTTGCAGTCTGGGGCCTGGACATGGTGGGACCATTCAAGACGGCACGTGGTGGCTTGACCCACCTACTTGTCGCAGTGGACAAGTTCACCAAGTGGGTGGAGGTGAAGCCCATCAAGAAGTTGAATGGGCCGACTGCGGTAACCTTCATCGCTGACATCACAACTCGGTACGGCATCCCGCACAGCATCATCACCGACAACGGCACGAATTTCGCCAAAGGCGCCCTGGCCCGTTTCTGCACGACACAGGGCATCCGACTGGACTTAGCGTCCGTTGCCCATCCGCAGTCAAACGGCCAGGTGGAGCGAGCAAACGGCCTCATCCTATCTAGCATCAAGCCTCGACTCGTCGTACCACTGGAGCGATCTGCTGGCTGTTGGCTTGAGGAGCTGCCAGCCGTCCTCTGGAGTTTGCGCACGACTCCAAACAAGTCAACCGACTTCACACCCTTCTTCCTCGTCTATGGTGCTGAAGCCGTCATCCCAACGGACATAGAGTTCGACTCCCCGCGAGTCACCATGTACACTGAGGAAGAAGCAGAAGAAGCACGTCAAGACAGTGTCGATCTGCTGGAAGAGGGCCGACTGTTGGCTCTTAGCCGGTCCAGCATCTACCAGCAGAGTCTGCGTCGATACTACAACAGGAAGGTCAGGCCAAGATCTTTCCAAGAGGGCGACCTCGTGCTCCGGCTGATCCAGCGGACAGCCGGCCAGCACAAGCTGTCGACACCTTGGGAAGGCCCCTTCATCATCAGCAAGGTGCTAGGGAACGACGCCTACTATCTGATCGATGCTCAGAAGCCCCGAGCGCGCAAGAGGGACGACTCCGGCAAAGAGACAGAGCGCCCGTGGAATGCAAATCTCCTTCGGAGATTTAAAGTTGATGCAGTATGTATCGCACTACCCCTTTGTATTAAAGCACTAAGGCTTTGGGCCCCCCGAGACGAGCTCGGGGACTGCCCTTTTCTGTTATCTGTACGATAAGAATTATGCCTTCGAGTACATTACTTTCAAGCCGCTTGGCACCAGGCCAGACTAGTCGGCCTGGGGACTCGCCGCCTTGTGCTATGTGGAGCTCCTGCAGTCAGACAAGTAGTGCACGGTGCCCAATCCACTTCCTGCCAAAGCCGCAGCTCGCAGAGCGACTATGAGGCGGGCAGAAGCGAGAAAGAGCGGATGCCCACACGAAAAATGACTAAGGACCTAAAGCACGAACATAGCGTAATACGGCCTCCAGCATCTCTGAAACGGAAAGCCGACTCATGATTAGTCGGCTCGTCGTCCTAGCCTTTATCAAAGACGGCCGACCTTTGGGTAATTGGCCTGTCGCTTTCTATCCGACTTGCTAAAGAAACTCCAAACGGCCAAGTACTTGCCTTCCCGAAGTAGCCAAGCACTTGACCCAGCAACAGACCGCAGAGCGGCTGTCCGACTGGCAAGGCAGCAACTAAAGGGAGGCGGCAAAGGGAAAAGCCTAAAGAGCAGTAAGCAAGGAATGACAGAAAGCGGATAAAATATTTACATAGGCCCTTGGCCGAATCTTCGAATAGAAGTTCAAGATACACCCCACGGGTGGAACTGTTCGAATTTAACAAAGTCTTCGAAAGATTACTAAGACAGATAAAACAGAGGCGGAAAAGGCAGCCTAGGAGGCGGCTTCTGGGATCGGAGGATCGGAGGAGATGGCGGTGTTGGGCGCCGGGGCAGTCGGCTGGGCGGTCTCGGCTTGATCGCCTCCAGCGGCAGTCTCCTTCCCTCGACGCGGCTCATTGCTGGAGGCGCGGTCAGGCTGAGGCTGGCCGCCTGCTCCGTCTTCTGGCATCTCCGCCTCGCCTCCGTCCTCCGCCTCGTCCTCCTCCTCGGTGCTGGAGTCGATCACCTCCGCCGAGTCCTCGCCATGCTCCGGGTTCAATCCGAACCACTCTGGCGGCACTTCCTCGCCGCATTCAGCCCGTTCCGGCACGAAGACGTTGGTGTCTGTGTACTCGGCGATGGCCGCCGCACGCTCAATAAGGGCGCCCTCCACGGCCTCCAGCTCGGCCTGGGCTTCTGACCGGAACGCGGCCAGACGGTCCAGGTCCAGCCCTGGATACCATGCCTTGACGAACTCCAAGGCCCGGCGAGCTCCGGCCCGGGCCGAGGAGCCCTTCCAAGCTTCAAGACGACCGGCAGCGACTGCCAGCCAGTCGGCGGTCCGGCTGGCAGTGCGCAGAGCCGGCATGTCTGGCCACAGAGCGGAAACCGCCTGGGTGCCGGCACGCTGAAGCCGGCGCAGCAGCCGGTGAGCCGGACGAAGACGGTCTTCAATGCTCAAGAGCTGCTCGTCGATGGTTCGGGGGGCATCAGCGGCGATCTCCTCACCGCTTGCCCGTCGTGCCTCACGAGCGGCCTCGATGACCAGAGGGACTGCCTGCGAGTGACCAGAGAAGAAGTCTGCCAAGACAAAAAAGAAGCAAGTCGACAAATCAGAAGTTGGCCTGACACATAGTCAGAAGCCCGAAGAAACAAAAGAAACTTACCATCAACGATATCTTTGATCTCGTGGTAACCGGAGGTCAGCATCGCCTCCCTGTCGGTCTAGGCGGAGCGCTCCATCTCGAACTCGGCCAGGAGGGCGGCCTCTTTCTTCTCTGCCCTGTCCCGGGACGCCTTCAGCAGCTCCTTCTGCTCGGCCAGCTACGCGGCCAGCAGGTCGTGCTCCGCGGCAAGCTTGCCGCACTCCTCCTCCTTGGCACGCCGGGCGGTATTCGCCTCACCCAGCTGCTCCTGAAGAGCGGCGTTGGCGCCTGAAGAACGAAAGAAGAGACAAGTGAGTCGTCAACAAAGTAGATCGTCGGGAAGATCCGGCCCGACTGCTCAGCAGTCGGCCCGAATCTCGGGGACTACAGCCCGCGGGTGCGCCAGCGCGCCCCCGCGAAGAAAGGCAAAAGAGCTTACTCCGGCTTTCCATCAAGTCGGCGGTCCGCTTGTTTAACTCCTCGACATTGCGATTGAAGGCAGCGGCGCGGAGGTTATGATACTCTTGTAATAAGTCAAGAGAAACAAAGTTAGTACATGGAACTCGCTAGAGGGAGTTCTGAACCGCCTGCTCAGCAGCCGGCCCGGAACTCGGGGATTACACCCAGTGGGTGCGCTGACGCGCCCCCACAGAGGAAAACAAGAATCAAGAAGAAGAAGGAAACATACCCAGACAGATGTCCGCGTGGCCAGGTGCGCCCTGGTGCAGGCCTGAAGGGCATCGCCTTCGGCGCGCAGCTTCGCCTGGACATCCAGGAGCGCTTGGTTCAGCGGCCCGGTGCCGCCTCCACGCAACCACCCGGTGGGCGCGGCGCTCAAGGCCTCAGTGTCTAGGGTGGCCGAGCTGGCTGCGCCGGTCTCCCGAGGTCGCGGCGCCGAGGTCGCCCTCTCGAGACGGCGGCGCGCCGGCGGGATGACTTGAAGAAACAGCCGTCCCTCGACCTCGTCCGTGATCGGTGGGTCCGACTGGCCCACCGGCTGCTTGCCGTGTGGCCTCCCAGACGGCGGCGGAGGCGGCGGTGGCGGCACGAGGGTGTCCGAAGCCTCGCCACCCTCCTTCTCTATGGGGGGATCCTCAGTGCCGGCCTCTCCGGTCTGCCCCGTGAACTCAAGAGGCGGCGGCGCAGACGACAATGGGGGGACGAGCATCGCCGATCGGCGACGCACAGCCTCCTCGGTGTGCCGTCTTGCCGCAAGGGCGGCTTCGGCGTCCTCCAGCTTCTTCTGGGCGTTGGCGGCCGCCTTCTCGGCCTGCGCCTTCTCCAGACGCGTGGCCTCCTCCTCCTCGCGCTTCTCCCGCGCGTTTCGCTCCATCGCCGCCCGGAGGTCGGCGGCGGGGTCGACCCGCCGGGTATTGGCGGACGTCTCTGCCGACCCCATGACAGAGGGGACGGCGACTGTCTCAAGGGAGAGAGGGGCCCTGAAGAAGGACAGAGGGAAAATCAAAGAAGACTCGGACAAGAGTCCACGAAGGAAAACAAAAGAGAGCATAAAGACTCACGCAGAGACTAGCGGCGGCTTCCTCACTTCCCTATGGAAGCGATTGGCCTTCGCGGCCGCCTCCTCCCGTTTGGTCGCGGCGGCCGCCCCCTTGAGCTTCTTCAATTTGCCGCCAGGCGCACTCGTCCCGGCGTGACGCCTCTTCACGCCGCCTTGGTGGCGCGGGGCGACCTCCCCTTCGGTGTCGTCGTCAGGCCAGTCGGCGAAGGTGGCCGAGGGCCTGTAGCCGCCTTCGGTTCCGTCTCCCCCGCCTTCGGCATCGGCTTCCATCGCTGCCGCCCCAAAGTCGGGGTCATTGACATTGCTGTTCGCCCAATCAGGGACGTATTCACGGGGCTGCCTCGAGGCGCCGGCTGCAGTCTGCACGAGGGGATTCTAGCTCAGAAGAAATCAACAAGATTCAGAAGCCGGAGTCGGCCGCAAAGAAGACAAAACAATAAGGAGATGCGACTTACCACTGGTGGGGGGTTGTCGCGCGAGTACGGCTCCTTGCCGAACTGCCAGCCCTCCTCAAACTCATAGTGTGCGATGTGGTTTACCAAGTTCGCCACCTCCTTGCGGGGCATCTCCTTGGTGCTCATCCGACTTGGGTCTCGGAGGCCGCTCATCTGACAGATCAGGTGAGGCCGGCCTTGAAGCGGGAGAACGCGGCGCGCCACGAAGGCGGCCAGCAAGTCGGCCCCGACGAGGCCTTCCGACTGCGTTAAGACTCGGAGCCGCGCGATGGCGGCAGCTCCGGCGGGAGTCAGCGTCTTGACTCGGTGCGACCAGCTGGGGAGCCTCCCAGTCAGGGGGGCGGCGCTGTAGGGCGGCAGGTTGACCCAGTCGTCGTTGGAGGAGAGGCTCTTCACGTAGAAATATGAGCGCTGCCACATCTTCACCGACTTGATCAGCGTGATGGGAGGAAAAGGGTTGTCGACTATCGACCGCCGCACCACGATGTAGGTGCCGCACTGAGTCGGCACGCCGGCGAATTGCATGCCGAGCTTCGAAGAGAAAAACTCTCCCCACAGCTCGAGGGTGGGGAGAACACCAATGAAGCCTTTGCACAGAGTGGCGAAGGCGGAAAGCAGCACCACAGTGTTGGGAGTGAGGTGGTGCGGCTGAAGATTGTGGAACTCCAGGAACGAGCGGAAGAAGCCGTTCGCTGGTAGCCCCAGGCCGCGCATGAGGTGCAAGCGGAAGACGACCCGCTCGCCCTCCTCCGGCGCCGGCCGGATTTCCCCCTCTGGAGCAGCGCGGGCGCGCACGAGGTCCGCGCTGGGGAGGCGGCGTGCCTGGCGGAGGAACTCGATGTGTTCCACCTCCACATCCGAGCCGTCCCACACGCCGGAGCGCGTGGCGGGGGCCGCGGCGGAAGAAGAGCTCATCGCTGTGGTGCGAGGTGTTCTTGCTCGCGACGGAGGAAGAAGAGAAGGCAGGAGAATGGGGGAGAGGGGTGTGCGCGTGGAGCCGCCCCGCTTCCCCCCGCCTATTTATAGCCCTATGGGCTGAGGAGCCGAGGGGGCGGGCATGGGATTAACTACGCGCGATGCCCCATGCCGCCCCACGATCTACCCCACGAAGTTACTGCACGCAGTAACAACGTGGGGAAACCAACCGTCCACGGTCGCAACGGATCCGTTCATATGCCGAGGCGCGGTAGTGGCGGGCCCCGCCTGACGGCCCGTCCCGTCGCGCGCGTGGGTGGGCAGACTGTCCTCTCCACGTGGCGCCGCGCGACAGGGCTGCCTCGATGGCAGCAGTGAAGCGTATCAGGCGCGTCGCCCGGTTTTCCCACCATGGCATTTTTAGCCACGGCCCCTCGCCAGAAGACCCGGCTACGACAGTCGGCCGAAGAAGAGACGGCAGCCGAGTTTCGGAGTCGGCACGGGGAGCTTGAAACTGTTGAAGCCCCACAAGGTGGTGTTCGCGGGGCTTCACCAGCTTCGGGGACTACTGTCGGTGTAATGGGCCACGGGTAGGCCAACCCGGGACCCAGGATCTTTCAAGACATCGGGGCAGGCCTCGCCCCTCAGGCCGAGTCTCAGGAGCCGACTCCAAGCTGGCGACCTCCAGAGAGGCCGAGCCCCAGACGGCGACTCCAAGACAAGCCGACTCCAAGCTGGCGACCTCCAGAGAGGCCGACTAGGGAGATTCGGCCCGCGACTCCTTCCTCATCTCGAAGCACGATGCGGGGTACGGTCACGACGTGGCCGTTCCCCCCCGCTTACCAAGGACCGGTATGGCTACAGTGAGCCGCATCGCTGGAAGATCTCCAGCGGGGCGCGACACTGTTGCCATGCCTGCCCTGACCTCAGCCACAGTACGAGACGCACTGTGCCCACGACGCCGGCCTGTACGGCCCAAAGGCGGCGGGGCCGCCTGTCAGCGGGTGGGCCGAAGGCGGCCTGAGCGCCCCGAAGACGGCCCTGTGGGAGTCGTCCTCCCAAGAGTCGGCCGGCTCCTCCCCAGGGCTCCATGAGCCATTGACTAGATAGGATGGGGAATGGCGACAGTGACCACCCGATAGACGGCGGCACTGTCGCCACGCCCCGATGACCAAGCCTGCGTCATCACGGGTGTCGCTACAGAACCACGCCTGTCCGCAGGGGCCGCCAGACGGCGGGCCCCAGAAGCCGGCAGGGGGGACGGTGGCCTGGGAGACAGACAGCTGGGACCCACGGCAGCTGGATTACCATTGTACCCCTGGGGGGTAGGCCTATATAAACCCCCCGGGGCACCCATGCAAAGGGTTCGGACCTTTAGAGAGAGATAGATCAGATAGGAGAGAGAGAAGGGAGCTAGCCTTGCTCTCTCCTGCCTCCAGATACAGCTCTAGGAGCACCATTGTAGTCACTTTGGCTTAGTGATCATGCGGAGACCCCGCAGAGCAGCAGTAGGGGTGTTATCTCCTAGGACAGCCCTGAAGCTGGGTAAGTTCCGCCGGCGTGCATGTCTTCGCCTCATCCCGCTTCCAGGCACTGGCGACGTTCTACTCGCTCCCACCATGATAAGCCATCCTTTGGCATATGTCGCACCCAACCCCCGACAAGTGGGATTGTATCAGAATGAACAAGGGGGTTTTGCTTGCCTGGCACTTCTGACGATAGTATAGCTCTTCATCGGTGTCATCGAACTCATCGTCGGTACGTCGTCTACTGAGAGGGGACAAACACAATCAATGCAATGCACAATATGATGCATGATCATGACATGGCAATATGCTGTTGATTGGGCTAATGCAACTAGCAACAGATTAAATGAAGTTGGTTTGAACCCTAGTTCAAATCCAAACTCCATATGTGAAATTCAAATGCCATTTATATGATTTGTCCTAAACAGTGAACAAAAATTGTTCTAACATGCATGCAAATGGTACAGACGGATAGATTGGATTTTTCTGATCATTTTTCATATATAATTTATTTCATTTGGAGTTACTGTTGAATTTCTATGAATTTTAGAAGTTTGGGATATTTTCTGGATTTTCTAATTTATTTTAAATCCAGAAAATCATTTACTGCGTTAGCATGACATCACCCTGACGTCATCAGGTCAACAGGGTGGGTTCAGGTCCAACCTGACCAGTGGGGTCCATTGGTCAGTGACTCAGGGCTGGCTTGAGTGAATGACAGGTGGGACCGGTCAACGCTGATTGGGCGAGAGTCAAAGCTGACACGTGGGGTCCACAGCATTAGCACTAATCTAACAGAAGAACTATACTAACCTAATTAAGCTCAAGGGCCCACATGGCAGTGGCTCATGGGGTGCTTATAGTGGACATTATAACTAACTAACCGGCGCCACGTCAGCAGGTGACGCCGGCGACCACAGCAGCGGCGGAAACTCGCCGGAGTTGGTCGGGGCGGCGCTACAGGCCGCGGCTGGGCGCGCTGAGGGCATCTACGCGGAGCTGGAACTCGCGCGCATCCAACGGTGCAAGCAACACCTGCTGGGGCGGTCGGAGACGACGACGGCGTCGAGGTCAGCGGCGACCGGAGCTCGGGCGTCGACGGATTCGTCGCTACGGTGAGCAAGGCGTGCGTTGCTTGGCATCTACGGCGACTGCACGTGCTAACAAGGCCATTGGGCATGCCAGCATGACCAAAGGGTCACCGGACTGACGCCGGTGACGAGCTCGGGCGGAGGTGAGCTTCAGCCTTGATGAACAAGACGGCTACAGTGTGCAAAAGGACGAGGCGTTAGGGGAAAATGACCGGAGGCTCACATCGTGTCGATTGAAGTACTCGTTGGGCTCGGGGAAGGCCTATAGACGACGGAGCAACGACGGTGATCGCCGGAGTTTGAGGAAGAAGATGGGGCCGATGGCGGCGTTGTAGGGGCTCCCTCGGGGTGTGGCTCGGTGAGGAGGAAGAGGGGGTCGAGGCGGAGCCTCTGAGGGAATCGGCGAGGCGAGACAGTGGCTGTGGCCACGGCGGATCTCGTCGGCGGCGACGGCTGCGCTCGATGGGTGCGCGCGAGAGGAACAGGGGAGGGGATGAGCACGGGGGAAGAAGTGAGAGGACCCGGGGGGGTGCGTGGCGTCCTCGGGTGCCTCCAGCAGCGAGCAAGTAAGCAGGAGGTGGCCGGCGTGTGGTCGCGCGCGCCGGGCACGCGCCCTTCGTCCTCCTGGCAAAAGGAGGAAGACGACAGGGGAGGTGGAGCTGGGCTGGGCCGGCTATGCACAGTGTTGGGCTACAGGAGCACCAGGTAAGAAAGCCCAGGTTAGTCCTCTCTCTCTCTCTTATTTAATGTTTTCTATTTTCTGTCTTTGTTATTTTGGATTTAGTAAAATACTAAATCACTTAATAAAATCCTGAAATAAATTGTGGGCACATACTGGATTATTCCCAACAGCCCTCAACTATTCTCAGAATTTATTAGAGCATTTAAAATATTTATAGAGTTTAAATGCCCCAATTCAAATATAATATGAGTTAATTCAAAAATCCATAAATGGCCAAGAAATATGCTCATCATTTTTGGCAGAGGTTTTCACCTTTATCAAAAATCATGAACATTTCCAAAGGCATTTTGGGTTCATTGAAGATTATTTTAGGTTGAACCTATTTTATTTGATCTGGTGCTAGGGTTTGAACAATCCCCGTTTCAAGTTAAAAAGAAATTAAACATGATGCTACACATGACTAGCTAGCTCAGAGCATACCAGAACTAGGGATGTGACAACTCACCCCCACTAACAAGAATCTCGTCCCGAGATTCAAGCGTAGGGTAAGATGAAGGGGAACGCAAACTAACACAATCGTCACGATCCAGGGTGCACTTCATAAGAACGTTGATTCGATCAGCATCTTTGTCTCGATGTCTTCCTCTGAGAACTCCAACTAACATGACAAGAAGAGGAAAGGAAAACTCTAGAAGAATCGATCTTCTCAAAGATGAAACAATTCAGGATCAACTCACGGAACGAGACATAGCAACATCTCTCGAGCTGAGACACGGAACAAACAACTGGAGGGATGGAGTAAGACAGATGACGAAGGTTCACTAGGTAGGCAACAATTCCACACCTAAGAGGGTGGTGAACAGTTGTCAACGTAGCGCGGAGTTGAGTTTCCATGATACCACAACGAGACACCTTAGGGATGGTGACTCATAGAAAAATCCCTTAAGTGGCAAAAGAATTACTTTGATCCATAGATCATTGAAACTCTTCATACCAGCCTGAGGCAATTCAAAATTGATCGATTGAAGGAATTCGAAAGAATGTCATACCCAGTTTGGAACGGAAACTACGGTTATAGAACAACTCGGCAAAAAGGAAGGCACATTCCAATTGATACCGAGGATATAACCTAGTGTCTGAGCATGCCCTCAAGAACTTGAGCATTTCCATATTCATCAAGGTTTTACCAATATCCGTGCCGAGGATCCTGGCAACACATCATACTACCATGATGAATAATGATGGACGATGCAGATGCAAGGGAAGATAACACCTTCTCAGATTTCACCTTAGTGAGGCCAAGGAAAAAAATCTGGATGATCGACCGAGAGACATTTAGCACTCCGCTTCTAATGTTCTCCTTGATGTGCTAGCGTAACCCATTCATAGAAATGGTTTGATATCTAGAACATCAAGTAAAATATCGGACTTCGGGGACACGAAAATCCATAAGGGACAACTAGGGAGTAAATCCTATGAAATCCTTATGGGGAGGTGGCCAACTTTCTCAATCAAGAAACTACAATAGTAGGTCTTCCGGCTGGGTGTATTGGCCACGACATCCACTTTACCGGGTTACAGGAGACCGATATTATAGTTCTTGGGAACGTTCCAACCATCATATCTGCCTGAGATTTAGATCTGGTTGGTGTCAGGATATTCCAGACTCATCGAGTCTAGAAAGAAAAATGAAAGTTTGCAACACAAATCAACGAGATGACGTTGCGAGATTCTCGGGAAATGAACTATGATAGCAAGCTCCAAAACATGAGCTGGTTCTGCTACAAACATGTGAACACACTGTCCCAGACAAGCATGAGCACATGGTAGTCTTACAATGAAATAGTACCGAGTTCTGGCTGGGAACCATCATCAAGGATTTCGAAGTGTTTACGCAAGTCCATGGATTAGATCCGAAGCATAGACTTCTTTTCCTTGAACAAGTCAATCAGTGGCTTGGCGTGCTAGGGAATACATATGGAGTGGAGGTAATTAATCTACCAAACCATAGAATACATTCGCACATGCATAATTGATTTGGGATGGTACCAGAGGAATCAAAAACAATCTTTCTCGAACTCACGGCGGCAACTTGCACCAAATGAACATGAATTCGAGGAAGTCACTTCTTCCATCCAAGCATAAGCTTCATGAACGGAACACGAAGGCATTGCTTACAAAATTTTCAACACTAGGATGATGTTCAACATGAATCATGGGGGAGACAAAACGCTGCTGGCGGACTCAACAGCAACTCATCGGAATTTCCATATCACTGGACTTCCACCATCATGTGAACACGGTGATAGCATTGGTCAGACCAAAAGATGTAATGGTGTATGCTCAAGGAATCAACCACGAGTAAGACAACATTACAAACATCATTGGTTCTGATTTGATTTGATGATATCCCATACTCAAATCAAAGTTTGGTTAAGATGATAGGTCCATTAATTGATCACGAGGACCAATCGATGAAGAAATCATCTTTCTACAACAAACGCACAACACAGGATATCCCTTTGGAAATGAACTAAGTTAGACAAGCTTTATCTTCCAACTCTCCAAGTTGTTGTTTAGCTTGACCACTAGCTCAGGGGTATCCAACACAGATTCTTGGAGAAGGGGTGGTTTAGAGGAAAACCAACTTGATCACGAGCTCTGCATAACGGTCAGGTGAAAACCTGGTGATACTTCCAAGAAGATATTCGGAGAATCACGAACCACCGATATGTCACTAAGCTCGAGAACAATCTTGCTTTTCAGGGCAAGATGATATGATCACAAGAGTGAGGGATTGGCACAATCCTAACTCATTGATCGAAGGGTGCACCAGAAATAAGGACTAGGTAGCACAATCTATCTTAGTATGATGATTCAATAATCAGCACGCTAAGAATGAGGTTGTTGTCCATTTAACTACCAAGCAACGGAGTTGCTAGGGCAACGGAGTTGCTAGGAGTATAGATTTCACACATCACGATTCACTTGTCGGCATTCCAGTTGCGATAACACGGAACCGAGGAATGAGTAATGATGGCGAGAAGTATCACTACGTCAAGAATTCACAAGAGCTGGTGCAATTCTCATGAAAATCCTGACATAAAGACGGTAATACTTCAGGGTAGAACAGAATCAAAAGCTGGGTTGGCATTTTGACCTGCGGAGCACAACTATTTTGACCCAATCCTGGATATGGATGAGGTACTGGAGTTTGTTTCTCCTAGTCATCCTGAATAGAATGGCTTGACGGACCACAAGAATAATAAGCATCGATAACACGAATGCTCAATTACCCCTGACTATCAATTGATAGACAAAGATCGGAATACGACTGAAGAGGGACAACTCAAAGGAACATATATCTTTCTGAGTTGTGGATGCATAGATTAGTATGTCCAACAAGTTCAACATATTTCTTCCGGATAACCCATGCTGAAGAGGAAGGACTGGCAGAGTAACAACATAGAGAGAAGAACTCATCAAGAGCACTCTGGTTGTGATCTTTTGGTTCAACGAGGAACTGCTGCCATAAGTAGTTCATGGTATTTGGAAGAATGATATACCACGAACCTCGAGGCTATCGCAAAGGTTACTAATATCCTAAAGGTACGAGCTACACTAACAACATGAAGTAAGTAGGGAAATCTCGGGTTCAGAAACCCAGGAGTAGAATACCTACTACTAAGTGGCATCACGGGATGCTTTCGAGAATGAAGGCCAGAATCATCACACTGGGAACACAAAGCATGGCTGGATTACTAGGTGATACTCTAGACATCTAGGGTCATAATAATAGCTCCAACATATATGTCGAGGCAATACAGTACCTCAACTCACCGTTTAGTGTGGATGAACTGGCCCAAAGGACATCGGAACGGGAGGAAGGGATTTTGCAAATGCTTCAGACTATTTAGAAACCTGGGATGACTCGAACAGCATAACGGCTGTAAATTCTCAAAAGATTTGAGACATTCCGCAAAATGGTGGCATAACCACTCAACATCACAATATCAAAGTTCCGAGACCAACTGTCAACATATGGAAGTAGTAGGAACCGAATAGAGGCTTAAATCCATCAATCATATAAGTCTACGGATTAGAAACACGTGATCCTAATAGGAAGAAGAGAAAGCCTAGTTCCTTAACCCCGTAGAAAAGATAGGATGACTCAGATCAGAAGGCCATAAGGTATAAGGAGTAAAAAGAGCCTTACATTCCATCCCACAATCAATTCCCCTACATATAAATAAAGCATTTCTAGACTCAACTTCGACCAGTTTGGCTTCGTAATCCTACATGCAGTCAAGCTCTAATACCAAAGCTGTCAGGACCCGGACTCAATGCCACATCGATCTAGCATGTAACACCTCATATCACTTCGCGGCCTCACGCACGGTATCCCCACGGGTGTCGTCTTACCTTTGCCCGGGACCGTTTGCGCCTTTTGGCACACGTATATGATAGTGTCGCTAGCATCCATATGATAAGGAGCCCGG
The DNA here is from genome assembly GCF_018294505.1 of Triticum aestivum. Lineage (NCBI taxonomy): Eukaryota > Viridiplantae > Streptophyta > Magnoliopsida > Poales > Poaceae > Triticum > Triticum aestivum. Next base: position 194,648,723 of record NC_057798.1, read on the forward strand.
GATGACATGGCTAGTCGTAAACCCAAAGTGGCACAAAACTTACAGGGACAGGCATCCATGACCCATCACCGAACGTGTCGGTCATCAGCGAGTGAATCCAGGCTGTAGCACTGGGCTAGCAGGACTCCGGTGAACCGGGCTGTAGCGGGCTAACAGGACTCCGTTATTCATCGCGTGACATTTCCCCGAAGGGACAGACACAGGAACGAAGAAGGACACATGCCGACCAGCCTAAGTTTTCCGGAGCAGTAGCTAGCTACCGTGGAAGCACTAGGAGACATTTCCCGGTAAGAGAGGCTACTAAGGATAAACAACTAGATAGTCAGATCCCACACATACCAAGAATTTCAATAACATACACACAATATGCTCGATATGTGCAAATACAACATGGCATCACAACATGACTCTACAACTCAAGTATTTTATTCAATAGGCTCCAAGGAGCGAGATATTACAAACATGGGTCTCATGACCCAACATTCAGAGCATACAAGTCAAAGCACAAGCGGAAGCTTAACATGTCTGAGTACAGACATCTACAAATGAAAAAGGCTGAGAAGCCTGACTATCTACCAGATCCTGCCGAGGGCACAAGATCGTAGCTGAGGTAACAAGCTAAACGTCGAAGTCCACGTGGAACTACTAGCGAGACTAAAGTCTCTCTGCAAAAACATAAATTAAGCAACGTGAGTACAAATGTACCCAGCAAGACTTACATCAGAACTAGCTACATATGCATCATTATCAATAAAGGGGATGGTGGGGTTTAACTGCAGCAAGCCAGCTTTGACTCGGTGGCTATCCTAAACTACGACTGCAAGTAACTCTTTTGAGGTGGCGCACATGAGTCCACATATTCACCATATCAATACACCACTATGGATCCGCTCCAGTCTCCCTACGAGAACGCCATCCATAGCACTCACGCTTATCTTGCGTATTTTAAAGTATCCACTTTCACTTGTCTATGAACTATACAGGCAACCCGGAAGTCCTTTTCCGCGGACACGGCTATTCGAATAGATCATATTAACCCTGCAGGGGTGTACTTCTTCACGCACGCTCTCACCACTTACCGCCGTTTACACGACATGTACTCGGCAACCTTCAAGCGGAAGCCCAGCGAGGGTGTCGGCCACGACCTGACTAACCAAACAAGTCTCTCGTCCAGGTTTATCGCCTATTCGGGTTCCATCCGCAAGGAGATCCGGCTGGGGTGTCGCTCACGGCCCCAAACGATGTGAGCAGGGTTCCCAAGCCCACCTCGACGGGTGGATCTATGCTTGGTACACCATGCCACTGTGCCTAGTCTGTCCCAAGCCCACCTGTACCGGATGCCACTTGGTAGACTACTAACACTACCTACAAACACCAGAAACTAGTTGCAACTCCTGGACAAAGATCATGTTGATTAATAAGTTGAGAGGGGTCGAGTTACCGGAACCCAATGTGTGGTAGTAACTGGTCATGGATCACAAACACAGAACTCAGTTCCTGAGGACAGCTTCAATGAGACAACCCACCATGTACTCCTACATGGCCTCTCACCGCTACCTTTACCAAATCGTGTTCACACACTTAGCTCTCAACAGTGGGACATGTTCACACACCTCCAATTCATCCCTGACGAATCAGACCTGACATAACTCTAAGCAATAGCAGGCATGACAAACAAGCATGAATGAGTAGGCACACAGGGCTCAAACAACTCCTACTCATGCTAGTGGGTTTCATCTATTTACTGTGGCAATGACAGATCATGCAGAAGACAAAGGGGTTCAGCTACCGCAGCAAGTAATAGATGAATCGGTGTTGTCCTAATGCAGTAAAAGAGAGCAGGGGAGAGTGGGATTGTATCGGAATGAACAAGGGGGTTTTGCTTACCTGGCACTTCTGAAGATAGTATAGTTCTTCATCGGTGTCACCAAACTCATCGTCGGTACGTCATCTACTGAGAGGGGACAAACACCAACAACAGATAAGGAACACAATCAATGCAATGCACAATATGATGCATGATCATGACATGGCAATATGTTGTTGATTGGGTTAATGCAACTAGCAACAGATTAAATGAAGTTGGTTTGAACCCTAGGTTCAAATCCAAACTCCATATGTGAAATTCAAATGCCATTTATATGATTTGTCCTAAACAGTGAACAAAAGTTGTTCTAACATGCATGCAAATGGTACAGACGGATAGATTGGATTTTTCTGATCATTTTTCATATATAATTTATTTCATTTGGAGTTACTGTTGAATTTCTATGAATTTTAGAAGTTTGGGATATTTTCTGGATTTTCTGATTTATTTTAAATCCAGAAAATCATTTACTGCGTCAGCATGACATCACCCTGATGTCATCAGGTCAACAGGGCGGGTTCATGTCAAACCTGACCAGTGGGGTCCATTGGTCAGTGACTCAGGGCTGGCTTGAGTGAATGACAGGTGGGACCGGTCAACGCTGACTGGGCCAGAGTCAAAGCTGACATGTGGGGTCCACAACATTAGCACTAATCTAACAGAAAAACTATACTAACCTAATTAAGCTCAGGGGCCCACATGGCAGTGGCTCATGGGGGTGCTTATAGTGGTCATTAGCACTAACTAACCGGCGCCACGTCAGCAGGTGACGCCGGCGACCACAGCAGTGGCGGAAACTCGCCGGAGTTGATTGGGGCGGCGCTACAGGCCGCGGCTGGGCGCGCTGAGGGCATCTACGCGGAGCTGGAACTCGCGCGCATCCAACGGTGCAAGCAGCACCTGCTGGGGCGGCCGGAAACGACGACGGCGTCGAGGTCAGCAGCGACCGGAGCTCGGGCGTCGACGGATTCGTCGCTACGGTGAGCAAGGCGTGCGTTGCTTGGCATCTACGGCGGTTGCACGTGCTAACAAGGCCATTGGGCATGCTAGCATGACCAAAGGGTCACCGGACTAACGTCGGCGACGAGCTCGGGCGGAGGTGAGCTTCGGCCTCGATGAACACGACGGCTACGGTGTGCAAAAGGATGAGGCATTAGAGGAAAATGACCGGAGGCTCACAGTGCGTCGATTGAAGTACTCGTCGGGCTCGGGGAAGGCCTTTAGACGACGGAGCGACGACGGCGATTGCCGGAGTCCGAGGAAGAAGACGGGGCCGATGGCGGCATTGTAGGGGCTCCCTCGGGGCGTGGCTCGATGAGGTGGAAGAGGGGGTCGAGGCGGAGCCTCTGAGAGCATCGGCGAGGCGAGACAGTGGCTGTGGCCACGGCGGTTCGCGTCGTAGGCGACGGCTGCGCTCGGTGGGTGCGCGCGAGAGGAACAGGGAAAGGGATGAG
>NC_057798.1:194652259-194661536 GCF_018294505.1 Triticum aestivum
GGTGCCTCCAGCAGCGAGCAGGTAAGCAGGAGGTGGCCGGCGTGTGGTCGCGCGCGCCGGGCACGCGCCCTTCATCCTCCTGGCAAAAGGAGGAAGACGACAGGGGAGGTGGAGCAAGGCTGGGCCGGCTATGACAGTGTTGGGCTACAGGAGCACCAAGTAAGAAAGCCCAGGTTAGTCCTCTCTCTCTCTTTTATTTAATGTTTTCTATTTTCTGTCTTTGTTATTTTGGATTTAGTAAAATACTAAATCACTTAATAAAATCCTGAAATAAATTGTGGGCACATACTGGATTATTCCCAACAGCCCTCAACTAATCTCAGAATTTATTAGAGCATTTAAAATATTTATAGAGTTTAAATGCCCCAATTCAAATATAATATGAGTTAATTCAAAAATCCATAAATGGCCAAGAAATATGCTCATCATTTTTGGCAGAGGTTTTCACCTTTATCAAAAATCATGAACATTTCCAAAGGCATTTTGGGTTCATTGAAGATTATTTTAGGTTGAACCTATTTTATTTGATCTGGTGCTAGGGTTTGAACAATCCCCATTTCAAGTTAAAAAGAAATTAAACATGATGCAACACATGACTAGCTAGCTCAGAGCATACCAGAACTAGGGATGTGAGAGTTTCATCAAGATAGCAAGTTCCATCGTAGCAAGCTAGAAGAATACTAGAAGAGAATGAAATAAAAAACAAGCACTCCATCATAGCAAGCTAGCTTCCGAGAAGTGAATGAAATCTGCAAATGGCAAATAAGAAAGTTAGGAAAAGGTGACTAGAAGAAGATGACTAGAAGAAGAAGCACGCCATCGTTTGTGAGGTAACTTAGGTGAAATGGATCATTTATGAGCTAACTTAGGTAAAATGCATCATTTTAGAGCTAACATAGGTAAGATGGGTTATTTTGGAGCTAACGTAGGTAAAATGGGTCATTTTGGAGCTAACGTAGGTAAAATGGGTCATTTTGGAGCTAATGCAGGTAAAATGGGTCATTTTAGAGCTAACGTAGGTAAGATGGGTCATTTTGGAGCTAACGTAGGTAAAATCGGTCATTTTGGAGCTAACATAGGTAAAATGGGTCATTTTGGAGCTAACGTAGGTAAAATGGGTAATTTTAGAGCTAACGTAGGTAAAATGGATCATTTTGGAGATAATCTAGGTAAAATGGATCATTTTGGAGATAATCTAGGTAAAATGGGTCATTTTAAAGCTAACTTGGGTAAAATGGATCATTTATGAGCTAACTAAGGTAAAATGGGTCATTTTAGAGCTAACTTAGGTAAAATGGATCGTTTATGAGCTAACTAAGCTAATTATGCCGTTTTTTACATAAGTAAGCTAAGTACATGTCATTATTGAGCAAACCTAGTTAACTAAGCATATTATAACTAACTTAGGTCATTTTGGAGGAAACTGTCAGGACCAGATTTTCGGGATATTAATTTCCAGAAAATGGCCCTTGTGCTCACCAGCCCCAGGATTACTGTTAGCTAATGAGGAACCAACTTGATACAGAAATTCAAGGCAAAATACAAAATATGCAGTACAAGACCATTCTGGCCTAGGAGTACAACAAATGGTTTCTAGTGGTTGATGGCGGAAGCGGTTTGTGGATCATTAGCGTCTATGGGACTCCATTTCCCACAGGGACAGCTGACCAGGTTAACTCCTATCTTCGCGAGGCTGCTATCACCATTGCTTAGGTTCCAGGGCTGTCATCACGTCGCTCCTCTCCATGCAAGAAATCTGGCCAAGACAATAGCCAGGGACAAGCCAGTGAGTACTTTGAATGTACTCGCAAACATTATGAACACAGGTATAATATAACAAATGATAATCATGCTCTGAAATATTCTATGATCACAATATTAGTCACGAAATAAAAATCCATGATGCACGCAGGCAGGTTGTTCATATAAAACATGAATATGCAATCAGTGAATAAAAATAGAATGCACCGATCGGGTGTCTGAAGCGATGCCACGAAAGGATAATAATATAAATCATGCCTCAGTCGGGCGTCTGTGCGACACCACATAAAGGGCTTATAAAGTAAACAAGTAACAAGCATGCCACAGTGGGGCGTCTGAGCAACACCACATAAAGGGCTTATAAAGTAAACAAATAACAAGCATGCCACCGTCGGGCGTCAGAGCGACACCACATAAAGGGCTTATAAAGTAAACAAATAACAAGCATGCCACAGTCGGGCATCTGAGCGACACCACATAAAGGGCTTATAATAAAATAATCACAATGAATATCCAAGAGGTAGAACCGTCCCAGGGATACTCAATAATTCAAATAATATGAAAGGTTAGTCCATAATAATAATAATCAGAATCATCATCAGTCACAAGTCATGATCCTTGTTCTGGTTTAGCAGTTTTTCCTCCGAAGACCGACACTAAGACCGACACTTGACCCAACCCAGACTGTGGTCCTTAACCATGGACACGGCTATTTGAATAGATATAATCTCTGCACAGGGTGTACTCTTTACCCATGAGTAACGGATTCCTTTACTCCATCAGGACTAATTCCGTCTATGGTCTTTTAATTGAAAACACACCTGACTTGCACACACCAGCTTAACTTACCGGTGTCTGGAATCACCCACGACACCTGTCAAGCAAAATTCTAAGTGGGGAGGCTACAACCTCGAATAGCATGGGATCAAATTTATATAGCGCGCTCTAAGGGGTGCCCCCCTCTCGGTCCCAACCGGAAACACCCATGGCCCCGGACCAGGTGGCCTGCCTACCGGATGCAGCCGATATCTTCCACCATGGCCCCTCTGTACGGTGTGTGCCAAGAAAGGGGTTGACAACTTACTGAACTGTACCTACCTGCGGCAGGGACAAGTGGTAGTACAAAACAAGTATGGGGGTTACTGGAACAAGACTCGATCTACGGTCGACTCAGGAGGTTTAAAAATTCCCTACATGATATGTATAACACATATATTTCAACCAACGAAATCACCACTCATTATACCTTACTATGCCATACCGGACATAACCGTCCCGACGAAGACCGGAGGCAAACTCACGCCTACCCAAGGCAAAGGCTTTCCCGGATTTCTTTCCGGCATGCATGCAAGGCATACGAGGACGATTATCATCACAAGTATATCCATTTCCAACAGCAAGGAAATCTCCAATATGCATTCATGTAAATGACCGTATCACCACATAAAATAACGAGTTCTTCGTATTAAGGTGGTGTTACAATCGTGTCAACCAACACACAAAAATATTATGCCAGGGTTCAGGATGCTTGCCTTCAAGTTGTGTAGAGGCAGGGTGCATCCTAAAACTTTTGAAAGTTTTCTTCTTCTCCAAAAATCCTATTTTGAAAATATTCAAATTAACACATAGTTTCAAAATAGTACAAAAAGGTTGTCTGAATTTTTTTCAAATAAATCTGACAATAAACTAGACAAAATTTGAGGAGGGTAGGAAAAGAATCAATTCATTTGGAGTTATATTTAAAAAGTTAAGCCTAGTCAAAGTTTAGTCAAAGTCCTATTTTAAAAAAACAGAAAAAGGAAAACGGTTTGCTTGGACTATGTCTTCTGAGATTGGCCGCGTACTTACTGGAAATACGCTTCCACCAGAGAAAAACGTATCGGCCGGGTTGCGCCACTAGTGGCTTGGGTTGGCTCACTGACAGGTGGTCCCCACCTGTCGGGTTAATCTTCTTCCCCCCCGTGCGCGCCTCGACAGAGACAGGGGCCGTTTCCAACGGCGATCCCCGGCGACACAAGCCACCATTCGACGCGCTCGCGATATGGGGGTGATCGGGAGGAGGCACCGCATCCATCTGCAGTGGTTGGGGGCGCAGGGGAGCTTGAGGTTGAGAGCACCTTCCTCCATGGCGGAGGGGAAGCTTCGGGAGGGAATGGGGTTTGGCATACCATGGCTCCCGGGTGAAAATGGAAGTGGGAAAGGGTTCTCGGGGTCGATTTGGAGCTAATGGAGGAGAGCATGGAGGGGAATCAGCTCCGGTTGCTCGGAATCGACCGGAGGGCGGCGGCGGCCCAAACTGCTAGGGACGAAGAGAACGACGGCCTCTGGAGGAATGGGAGCTAGAGGGGCCTTGCTATGGCATTGAAGAGGGTTCATGCCCAGCATGAAGAGCCCGGAGTGGGCTTATATAGGCACGAAGAGGCGGTTCGGCGATGACAGTGGATAAGGGCGGTGGCTCACCGCCACTGTGGTTTGTAGGACGACGTGGCGATGCTAGCGGGGCACAGCGTGGCTGCAGGAGCTGGGGGATGAGAACGGCCAGCTCACGAGGGCAGCTGGCGAACGGAGGAGGCTTGGGCGGCGCCGTCCATGGCAGGAACGGACGCGGCCGCAGGCGTGCCGCCAAGAAGCTTGCTGTGGCGACGCTGCAGGGAGCCAGGGGGCGGTCGAGTGGGGTGAGACACGGCTATACCAGCGGATCAGATCGAGCTCGGGGGAGGGGTCAACCTGGGACGCGGCAGCTCGGGCGCACGCATGTGCAAAACGCGCGCTCTGGCCGCGCCCAGAGCGTGCATGCCAACTGTTCGGCAAAATGCCAGGGCATGCTAGGAGGCTTTGGTGAGGTTGGGGATTTACAGGTCTTGGTTAGCGTTAGTTAGAAGCTTAGTGGACAAGGTTGCTGGGTCAGTGGATCAAGCTTATAATGCAAACTCAAAATCATGTCAAAACTGACCATGCACCCAAGGTGTTTGACATAATGCCAAGGGCATCTAGACAACTCTTGGGGTGGCCAAAATCTCCAGATTCGGGTCTCTTTAGATGTAGGTGATGGTGGCAAGGTCATTTGGGCAAAACCAGAAACTTGCTAGTGCAAGTTTTGCAAAACTTCAGTTCTGGACAGAAGGTAAATGGCATCATTGCATGGACCAAACATACTCCAATGGGTTCACTCTCCTGGACTTAAGGGTTTGGTAGGGTGCACTACAAGAAGGAAAAAGAATCATGGGTAAAAGAGCAAGTTAAAATATGGTTGCAGTACAAATCATCAAGTTGGATCAGAATGAAAATGAGGTTGATTCACTCAAATTTTTCAAAGGACATAACTGGGCTTTTGCATAAAGTTGAATAATATACTCCTACTGACCTCCCCTAATTTTGGTGGAAGTTTTAAAGAAGTGTTTAAATAGGTTGAAGTGCAAAAGTGAAATTTGACCAGATTTAAAAACCTGTGGTAAAACTCAAAATCTCCAAATGACTAAGAAATATTTTTGCATAAAAGCGATTTAGGGACATCATAGGTCATCCCCAAATTTTGGTGGCATTTTTAAATAAATTTATCAAAGGGTTGTAGTGCAAAAGAGGCCCTGAAACTTATAAAAATCATTTTTAAAGAAATAAGGCTCAGGGAAAATAATTATGCAAATAAATCCACTGATAAAAGAAATGTTTTCTTGAGAGGGTATACAAGTCCAATAACATTTGAAAAGTTTTTACTTGGGGTGGAAACTCCACAATATCAAAGAAAAGAAAGGTTCTGAAATCAAGAGATAAATCCAGAAAAATAAAAATTTAATTTCCTGGCAAAATTTTAATAAAAAAACATGGTTAAATTTTTGGGGTGTTACAACACTACCCCCCTTAAGAAAAAATCTCGTCCTCGAGATTTGCTAAGGGTCGTTTTGAAAATATTACTGCTGTTAGCTGAAAGTAAAATGTTCACTCATATCACAAACTTGAGTCGTCGGGGTTGGTTTTTGGCAACTACGTTCGGAATTAAAAATGCAACCGTACACCAACATACTTATGCATGGCTACTATTTAAAATAGGGGCGCACAAGCAAACATCATTTAATTATAGCGGTATAGTATCACACAGTTACAAGGCGAGGACATACTAACACTCGGTACTACTCGAGCGACTCAGTCTACCTCATTAATATCTAAGCGGGCACCTCGTGGACGTCGAGGTTTCTCCATGGTTTTCACCATTGGGATTTGTTGGAGGGGGTTGAGGAACTGCTGGGTCGGGGTAGCGATGATGACCATCCCGGGGATTATTGGCCACAATCCCGCTGGAGCGTGTTCCCAAAAGGCGATGAAGCACTTCTAGGGTCATCAAGGTATTTTGGTCGATGACTGGGCAGACCTCAAGGACTCGATCGGTTGTCTGAATAGCATGACTAGATTGTCGGTGTTGGGCTCATCTTCTCCTCTTGCCGGGGCTCGGCGGATCAGTTCTCCACAAGCTGCGATCAGATCAAGAGTGATTTGATCGAACAGTTCCTCTAGTGCACTTACATAGCGCACCAGATGCAACAATGCATGATCCGTCTCGTGATCTCCGTTGGCAACCTAGGGTGGCCTACTATACCCGTCACGCCTGGGGTAGTAGTAGAACGAGCGACAGTTAACTCTGGGCGACAAGTGCCGGAGTTGAACTACAGCCTCTCGAGCAGCTAGTTGGATGGCTTGTGGCTCAAAGGAAGTTGTCCTTCCGGTGAACCTGTAGGGGCGTCCTGGAGATAGACCCCTACCATAGATGTGCACGGTGGCCCAGAATTGACGGCTTTCACCTCTCATGGGTCCTTGGTACACAACATATTCTGGGGGCTCTTCTAATGCAAAGGCACGGCGGGTGAGGTTTGCGAGTACGGTCACAAAACCTCCAAGGTTGGTTGCTGTGGTCTCATTGTGCACGACGGGGCCAGGCATTATAGCTCGGTTTGGGGAAAGAGTTTGTGATGTGCTGTGTTGAGGTTAGCGTACCCTTTTTATAAAAAAGGGAATGGAGTCTTCCTTCGCACGCTTGCGAATGAGACAATTTAGGCGTCAGTCACTGGCGTGTGATCGGCAGGCTATGTGGATAGGTTGGGCACCGACTGCCAAAAGGTGTCAAGCTTACTGTGTGGCTATCATACACGGGAAGCTTGGCCGGGGTTTGGTTAAGGTCTGGTGGGTTGGTTTGCCTGAGTTTTTTGACCTGGCTAAGATAGGATTAGCCAATGGTCAGCCTGGCTCTGATACCAAGTTTGTCAGGACCGGATTTTCGGGATATTAATTTCCAGAAAATGGCCCTTGTGCTCACCAGCCCTAGGATTACTGTTAGCTGATGAGGCACCAACTTGATACAGAAATTCCAAGCAAAATACAAAATATGCAGTACAAGACCATTCTGGCCTAGGAGTACAACAAATGGTTTCTAGTGGTTGATGACGGAAGCGGTTTGTGGCTCATCAGCGTCTATGGGACTCCATTTCCCACAGGGACAGCTGACCAGGTTAATTCCTATCTTCGCGAGGCTGCTATCACCATTGCTTAGGTTCCGGGGCTGTCATCATGTTGCTCCTCTCCATGCAAGAAATCTGGCCAAGACAATAGCCAGGGACAAGCCAGTGAGTACTTTGAATGTACTCGCAAACATTATGAACACGGGTATAATATAACAAATGATAATCATGCCCTGAAATATTCTATGATCACAACGTTAGTCACGAAATAAAAATCCATGATGCACACAGGCAGGTTGTTCATATAAAACATGAATATGCAATCAGTGAATAAAAATAGAATGCACCAATCGGGTGTCTAAAGCGACGCCTTGAAAGGATAATAATATAAATCATGCCTCAGTCGGGCGTCTGTGCGACACCACATAAAGGGCTTATAAAGTAAACAAGTAACAAGCATGCCACAGTCGGGCGTCTGAGGGACACCACATAAAGGGATTATAAAGTAAACAAATAACAAGCATGCCGCAGTCGGGTGTCTGAGCGACACCACATAAAGGGCTTATAAAGTAAACAAATAACAAGCATGCCACAGTCGGGCGTCTGAGCGACAGCACATAAAGGGCTTATAAGAAAATAATCACAATGAATATCCAGGAGGTAGAACCGTCCCAGGGATACTCAATAATTCAAATAATATAAAAGGTTAGTCCATAATAATAATAATCACAATCATCATCAGTCACAAGTCATGATCCATGTTTTGGTTTAGCAGTTTTTCCTCCGAAGACCGACACTAAGACCGACACTTGACCCAACCCAGACTGTGGTCCTTAACCATGGACACGGCTATTCGAATAGATATAATCTCTGCAGAGGGTGTACTCTTTACCCACGAGTAACGGATTCCTTTAGTCCATCGGGACTAATTCCGTCTACGGTCTTTTAATTGAAAACACACCTGACTTGCACACACCAGCTTAACTTACCGATGTCTGGAATCACCCACTACACCTGTCAAGCAAAACTCTAAGTGGGGAGGCTACAACCTTGAATAGCATGGGATCAAATTTATATCGCACGCTCTAAGGGGTGCCCCCCTCTCGGTCCCAACCAGAAACACCCATGCCCCCGAACCAGGTGGCCTGCCTTCCGGATGCAGCCGGTATCTTCCACCATGGCCTCTCTGTATGGTGTGTGCCAAGAAAGGGGTTGTCAACTTACTGAACCGTACCCTACCTGCGGCAGGGACAAGTGGTAGTACGAAACAAGTATGGGGGTTACTGGAACAAGACTCGATCTACGGTCGACTCGGGAGGTTTAAAAATTCCCTGCATGATATGTATAACAAATATATTTCAACCAACGAAATCACCACTCATTATACCTTACTATACCATACCAGACATAACCGTCCCAACGAAGACCGGAGGCAAACTCACGCCTACCCAAGGCAGAGGCTTTCCCGGATTTCTTTCCGGCATGCATGCAAGGCATACGAGGATGATTATCATCACAAGTATATCCATTTCCAACAGCAAGGAAATCTCCAATATGCATTCATGTAAATGACCGTATCACCACATAAAATAACGAGTTCTTCGTATTAAGGTGGTGTTATAATCGTGTCAACCAACACACAAAAATATTATGCCAGGGTTCAGGATGCTTGCCTTCAAGTTGTGTAGAGGCAGGGTGCATCCTAAAACTTTTGAAAGTTTTCTTCTTCTCCCAAAATCCTATTTTGAAAATATTCAAATTAACACATAGTTTCAAAATAGTGCAAAAAGGTTGTCTGAATTTTTTCAAATAAATCTGAAAATAAACTAGACAAAATTTGAGGAGGGTAGGAAAAAGAATCAATTCATTTGGAGTTATACTTAAAAAGTTAAGCCTAGTCAAAGTTTAGTCCAAGTCCTGTTTGAAAAAAACAGAAAAAGGAAAACGGTTCGCCTGGACTACATCTTCTGAGATTGGTCGCGTACTTATCAAAAATACGCTTCCACCAGAGAAAAATGTATTGGCCGGGTTGCGCCACTAGTGGCTTGGGTTGGTTCACCGACAGGTGG
>NC_057798.1:194992624-194995526 GCF_018294505.1 Triticum aestivum
ACTAACCGAAAAGTCGATTCAGTCGACTGAAGTGTAGCTAAATCGGAGCAGCATCGCAAGCAAGAGCAAGAGCGAGAGCAGCAGCACGAGCAAGAGTAATAGCAAGAGCACACCATGCAGGGGACCAAGAGCAAGACCAGAGCAGCAGCGCGAGCGAGAGCTAAAGCAGCAGCAGCTCCTACTGACATGGACGTCACCACCGAGGGAGCGATGCTGTGGAGGAAGTGGCCGATGATGCCGCCGTGGATGGAGCCGCGCCGTGTCGGCTTGGGACCGAGCGCCGGCAGCACCATGAGATTGAATCAAGAAGAAAATGCAGCGATTAGTGTACAACCTCTTTGGTGGCACCGACTATGCCGCAGCTTCATCCGATTAAACAGTGATGATGATGCTCTTCCGGTGGTGCAGGTGAAGACGGCGGTGTGGGAATGGAGGTGGCCCGAAAGACGAGGGGAACATCGGCGCAGCTCCTTGGAGGTGGAGGACGGGGTGGCTGAATCAGCGGGATGATGAGATCGACGACGGATCCTCATCTGGTACGATGGATGAGGGACGTCGAGGTGTTGCTGTGGACGACATCGTCGGGGAAGAGGCTCCGGCTGCGTGGCGGACGGAGCAGGGTGTGGGGTTTCGTCGCGGGTTTTCGCGGCCTCAGTGTACGAATGGGTGGGCGAATGGGATGATAGTGGGGAACCATGGCTTAGAGACACGCTTGTCCGAAATGTGGGGTAAGTTATGAAAGTACCCCCACCGATTTCAGGCGGTTCTTTCGGTTCAGGGGTACCACGGGCATTTCACGTGTCGAGATTTCACAGGAGGTGGGAGTTTTCACGCGTGTTGTAATTTCGGAATAGCAAGGCGCGGGTTGAGATGGAGGGAGTTGTCGGAGCACAACGAGACAAAGATATATCTTAAATATTTCGGGCTAACAAGGCGCGGGTTGAAATTTCCCGACAAGCCTAATGTGTACTGTACCAAATCAATGCGCACTACAAATGTCATTCAAAACTTTGAATTCATGTTATGTTCAATTAAAATATTTCGCTACGTGTATAATGCATGCAACCTACTACTCAAATGAACGTTTTAGTGCATTCCAAACGTATATAGTACCGCTTCAATATGAACTAAATTTGAATTTGTTTCTCTATTTGAATAAGATCTATAGTAATGATTGTTGTGAAGTCAAAGTTCGTTTCTCTGTTTTAATAAGATCTACAATCATCATTATTGTCAAGTTAAACAATCATTTGTGTATTATCTTCACAGCACACACATGATTAGTCTCAAGTTACATATGAACTATGTGTACTATATGAACTCGAACTAGATTTTTTGAATCCACTTTATTTTGATTTCAAATCACATTACATTTCTAGCTCTAGCTAGATCTTCATAATCTAAACCATGTCTCATATGTATAATGTGTTTATCACATTATGTATGGTGCCCCGCCCCCTACGCCTACACGTATTTAGATGTGAGTTGCAAACACCACACATTACCACAAACTCAAATAAAATGTGAGAATGTTCGATATATAGTATTGTTTAGATTGTTCGATATTTAGTTGTAAGCTGCAAATGCCACACATTATCACAAATTCAAATAAAATGTGAGATTGTTTGATGTATAGTATGGTTTAGATTGTTCGGCATTTAGGTGTGAGTTGCAAACGCCATGCATTATCACATTATGGTATAACATGTGCACAGCATGTGTATCACCGCTATATTGATGCATGCAATGTTTAAAACACTATGATCTCCTGTTCAAATATATGAATCCGCTTCCATATCAAATTATGATCTTTGTTAGTCTCTTACACCCACACAATCATCTAACCTTTGTAGCTACCACTAACTTTCTCTCGTGCATGCACACGCCCTCCTCGCCCTCCCCCTCCCATGGCATTCTATCCACCAGGCACAATCATTTTTTTCTTTAGGTCGCTCTCCCAGAGTCTCCACAACTCCTTTCCGACACACACCGATCGATAAACCTCTCCAGTGATGCCTGCCTACAACATACACACGCACCTTCAATCTCCTCCTTTACATGTCCTTGCCTTGTATCTCTCATACGGTCATGCACACGTGTAAACTCTCGCCCCTCTTTTCATCGATCTCACAACCGCACACTCCTCCCCCTATCTAGCTAGTAGTTGGGCCTCTCGCACCACCTCCTAGCTCCATTCTCTCTGTCTATCCGTCTCGTTGGGCCTTATTTGCCTCTAACAAGTGGACGTACACCGTCCGATCTCTCGCTATACATATAGCTAGCTAGGTCCTTATAACTCATTTTTACCCACACGTCAATTGATCTACCTCATTAGTTGTGTCTCTCCCTTCCTCCGACAAACAACAATTGATCTACCGATCTAGTTAGGTTTGCTTACCAAACACATGGTTCCCCTTCATCATCCATGGATGCCTCCCAACAGATCTATCACGCACAGGCACACACAGAAACACATCCCCACTCTTATTGATAACATTGCAGTTCCACCCTTAGTTTGTCTAGTAGGCCTCTCCCACCATCTCCGAGAAGCAACTCCATCACCCGTCCAACACTCTACCCCTCTCCCTCCCTCTCCCTCCCTCTCTCTCTCCTCTCTCTCTCTCTATCCCGTCATATTTCCCGTCCTTCAGTTATGTATGGATGTCGACCGATCTCCCTCAAGACATAGATGGGTCTCTCCTTCTCAACACATATACGAGTCGTTCTACCTATATAGTTAGGCCTCTGCCTACCCCTCCCCCACCCCCTCCCCCCCCCACACACTGATACATCGAGCGCTCTAGTCATGTCTCCCTGCCACACACAAACTTGACATGTGCCCTCTAACATTCCGGTAGGCCAGTCGCCCTATATCTTTGACTTGCACACACACACAATTTCG
>NC_057798.1:194995923-195032753 GCF_018294505.1 Triticum aestivum
GGTTTGTATCTCTCACACACACCCACGTAGGTGGGGGACGTGCATGAAGAGAAGAGGTGCATGCACGGCGCACGTACTCCCGTCTCTTTCCCAACCACACCCGCGCGGGTACATGGTGGAGCTCATTTCTGTACGAAAAAGGCAGCCCACGTGGTAATTTGGCATATGTACTGGTTGTCCACTTGGTGGAGGGAGGATCGTCTACCTCAGGTGAACAAACAAATTGCGACTTGACATGTTATGTTAAAAAAGAGGCAAACCATGTGGAGCCTACCTTAGAGGCAAGGCTCAATACACTGGAGTACTTTTGATGTGTCCCGTCAACTCGCAGAACGAGGAGAAGCTTGCTTAGTATGCCGTCTCCCCCGCCCACGGGCGCGGTGGCTCGCAGGATGAGGTGAAGCTTGCTCCGGCTTACGCCCGCTTCCTCGCCCATGCGCGCGGTGGCTTGCAGGACGAGGAGAAAAATTTACTACTCCCTCCGTTTACTCTCGTCCTTACTACCTTGGTTGTAGAGATTATATCATATTGTTTGGAATATATATGTCCTTTAGTAGATTTCAATATGAACTACTAGTACATACTCCAAACACTAATGTATATAGACATATTTTAGAGTGTAGATTCACTCATTTTGCTCCATACGTAGCACTCTCCCTCGCCCCTCGACCCTTGCCCACATGGTGGACGTGCAACAATTCATTCGGTCTCATATAGCAAGAACGACATATACAGCACTACCATTATTACTCGACTTCCCGAAGAGGCGAAGAGCCAATCGCAAGGTTAATATTTTGGAGATGCCAAGTGCAAGGTTATAGGAGAACGAGTAGTAGGTGCCGCGTAATTTATAAATAAAGTTTTTTTCTTCAGTGGCAGCTACGCAATATGATAGGTTCATATGGAGAGAGAAGGAAACCGCTCCACTATATACATAGTCAGGACGGGCCAGCCTACACGGTTGCTTGTTGGGGTTGCTCTCTTCACACTCTCTCGCACAAAATGACTGTGGCCACGTCTCTAACATCCCGGAGGATCACGTCCGCTTGGGGAAGGGGTGGATGCTTAGTGTAGATGCGGTGGTCGCCGCCGACGGTTAAACCCACTGTCGGCACGTCCCGATCAGGGGTCCCCGCCGTTCCCTCTCACAAAGCCGGTGAGGTTGCCTTCGTCCCTTGCTCACTGCCGCGATGTGGGCAGTTGCTGCCTCCCGCCGCCCTCCTCAAGGTTGAGCTACGTCCCTCAGGTACAACTCCCTTTACAGCCGGCTTGCACCACTGCTCCAGCTGCCCACATCACTCCTTGTGGATATTTCTCTACTTCTTTGCCCCGCACATACCTCTACTGGCTTCTACGTACTGTATTTGTGATGAGTTTATGTCTGATCAACTAGTCCCAGTAATCTTATTCTAATCACGATTCTTCAATTTCTTTGCCACATGGATGCTCATCTCGATTCTGGTGAAACTGCACAAAATGATCGGATGGTCAAAAGGTTGCAAACTTCATTTATTAGGAAGCTCGAACATTGCCAGCAAATTGAAGCCTGGTCAGGGTTCACGGTTCAAGGGCTAGGGACTGCATGGATCGTTTTTTTCTTTAGCTGCCTCTGTTCCAAAATAAGTGTCAACTTTAGTAGTAGTACAACTTTGTACTAAAGTTTGCACAAAGTTGAGACACTTATTTTGGAACGGAGGGAGTACATATTTGCTATGATCTATCAATCATTGAGATGCAATAGCATGCATGTTAGTCTCCTTTGTATTTGATGAAATGTTGCAACGGGCAACCTTGAACGCAAGATACATGTAACAGAAGCTGGAAGCTTCATAGCATTGTACAAATTTATCTCGCTGATAAATTACAATACATACTATACTAGTACTTCATCCGTTCCTAAATATATGTCTTTGTAGAGATTTAACCATGAACCACATGCGGATGTATATAGATGCATTTGAAGTGTAGATTCATTCATTTTGTTCCGTATGTAGTTCACCTAGTGGAATCTCTACAAAGACTTATCTACTAGCTAGCCCCCACTACTAGGAATTCTCTATCCTCTCCTTGAGCCACATCATCAAAATTGATGTAGCCGTTAGGTGAAGTAAAGCAGTCCATAATAGCCGTATGATCTAGACGTTGAGAGGCTCCGCACTAAGCCACATGCAAGCATGCAGAAATACCGTGGCACATGCATGTGAGTGGGTTTTAAATCACATCAACATGTCTACATGCAAGCATGCACTGGTAGCATGCATGTAAGTGAGCTTTTAAGTCCCATTAACATGTGAAAAAGAAAAATATAATCCCATTATGCAGTAGGAGTTAGCTGATCTTTTTTCCTTACGTGGGATGATCTAAATGATGATGGGAGTTTATTTAGTTTGGCTACAACATTTGTCATGCAGTTATAGAGTTTTTTTAGTTCTATGAAATCGATAATTTTGCGTAGAGAGATATACCGCTGTTCCGTGGCAACGCGCGGGGACTCATCTAGTAATATTTAGGAATGGAGGGAGTACTATGTAAAGAGTTAGGTGTCACACAGTGATAGTGTGAGGTGGGCCATGTAATCACTGAGCCTGCGTGTTTTCACTGATCTTGCACTCCTCCGCTGTAAGAATGGAGAAAATTGTAATCTAGTAGTAGTAGTACCTCCTTTCACCGAAAGCGTGTGACATCCAGCAGTCCTACCACCTCAGTAATAAAGACCAATGAGCCGTCAAATCGCATACACCCAGTAGTAAGTTGGACGGACGAAGCAACCATCACTCTTGTGCTAGTGAGAGGTCATGTCTACTCTACCCGGGCATGAATGCGTGTGACAGCCTGATTTTTGGGCCTTTCTTTTTCTTTTGTTTTTCCGAGGTTTTTGCCTGAGTTTTCTTTTTCTGTGGCTTTATGGTCTGCAAACTGAAGAAGATGCCCTCTTCTTTGTTTCCGGAGTGGCTTGTCATATCCAAATCCTTCCCTAGACCTTTCCATTTCCACCTTGGACCAAATCACAATATAGTTTTTATTGGGAATATTCCTTTTCTATTAAAGAAATAACTCAAATTGCCCTAGGTTGTGAAGCAACCTATATTTCCCTCACTCCAAAAATTCCCAAATAATTCTCATAAATTGTTTGTGTCATATCTTGATGAAATATGGCAAAACTTTTCATTGCCATGTTCAAAAATAATTCCCCAATATTCTTTTTCCTATTATGCCCTGAATGGCACTTTGTGAAGGAAGTGTCATTTATATTTCTCCTTGTGCCTCCCAACCTTTTTGGGCATGTTTATATGTCCAAATAATTGCCTCATGTACAAGTTCAAATTTATTTGCCTAGTCAATCTTCATCAGTGAATTTTCAAAGTTTCTGTCAAACAGAAGGCTTTGTGAAGCAAGTACTATCTAGGGGTACCCAAATGAGTTGAAATTTTGCACACTCCTTAATGTACTCATATTAACCCCCTCTACCCATTTTCAGCCCCATCCAATCATCTATGTGAGCACAGGAGCAAACCTTTGTTTCTGGCAATATTTTTAGGTTGTGAAGCAAGTATATTTTATATTGCTTAAAAAATCCTGATAAATTACCAGATCATTCTTATACCCATAAAACATCTCTCCACCAATTTTGGCATCATTTCAAGGAGCCATTTGATCACCATAATTATTCCAAGTTTTTGGACAGAAATGATGTTTGTGAAGCAAGTGCTATTTTGGCTTGTCCATTTGGCATGATCTCTTTTACATCATCTTCATATGTCCAAATGCCTAAGCCTTGCCCAATTTGAGCTCAGGTGGACACTCCATGTGAGTGCACCATCATGATCTTCATTTCTGGACCAAGTATGCAGTTGTGAAGCAACTGCAGCAAATCTTGATCCTTTTACACTCAAAACCTCCAGGATGAAAGTCCTTCGATAGATAAACCTCCCACACAAGCTAGTTACTGATTTACCTAGCTGATTTAACCACAGAAAGTTACTAACACCTCCTTACTGATTTACTTTTGGAGCTAAGTGCAAATCTCTTCTTTGCCCCTGGACCGATTTATTTCTTTAGTTGGACTAAGGGCACCAAGGTCCATCTACTGGACATGGTTGTCCACGCCAAAGGGCGCCGCTTGCGCCAGTGCGCGTGGTGATCACGCTTGCGCCATGGCCGCAGGCGTGCTCTGGCTTGTTCCGGCCACTATCCTCGTCTCCTCCCTCCTCATCTCGACCTCAAACCTTGTCCAGGAGCTCGCCCGTGCTCGACTGCGTCACCTTGCATCCGAGCCTCGTCATGGTTCGCCATAAATGCGTTTCAAACTCCATGCCCATGCCACAAACCGGCTCTGTCCTCCATTGTTTGCAAGTTGGAGCTCGCCCGTGAGCTCGAGAAGCCTCCCCTCGGCTATATAAGCACGACCCGAGCCCTCCCGCAGCTCATCCACTCCTCACTTGCCTCCCTAGCCCACCGGAGCCCTCGGCGCCCTCCTCTTTTTCCCGGAATCCACCTCCGCCGAGCTACCTCTGTCACCTCCTGCCACCACCTCCCTTCGACGTTCCTAGCCTCCCCGCGCCTCCCTCTGGTCGGGGATGGAAGCGTCGCGCCGGGCAGCGCCCGCCGGTGGCTTCGCCCTGGCCGGAGCTAGCCGGCCCCCTCGCCGCTCCTCCCCTGCCTCTGCTCCTCCTCTGCTTCGGTCAGGCCAGGGCGAGGAAGAAGACGACAATGCCAGCCTGGCCCCTGCCAGTGGGTCCCGCGCCCCTCTCGGCCCCACCTGTCGGCCTCTGGCTGTTGACCAGCCCAGCCCACATGGATAAGTGACAGGCCCCACCCGTGGGACCCGCATGCATCAGCCCCGCCACTGTTCAGATGGATAAGGTGAAGGCGTATTTCCCAGAATGCGTATTCACTTTTTCTGTTCAGGCCCCTGGTTGAAAATATTTTCATTACAGATGGGTCCCTGGCAAAAAACTTCCATAACTTTTTATCTGTAACTCCAAATGAGGTGATTCCGAAGCCTACTTCTTTGTTTTGTTGAGCCCGTTCTGTTGGTCACACTTTCACTATGGTTTGAAACTGTGAAAATTACCTCTATGCCCTTGCCCTTATTCAGCCCCCTCCGAGAGAGAACGTTTTCCGGCGATTCTTTCCGCGGCTTCACCGCACTTCTCCCCGGTGTTTTCTTCATCCCCAGGCAAGCCACAATACTCACTTGCATGATAGTCATGCAGTAGCCATGGTTTTCAACTTGAATATTTAATAAATGTTTGCTTGTTGAAAAGATGGTTATCGTTGTTCCGGTGATGTTCAGATTTGCATGTTCACTTTTGTGCTATGTTGTCTTATACTCTGTTATCATGTTATACCTGCTAGTATTACCTCTCATATGTTTATGCTTGTTAGTAGTACATGTTGATGTTGGAGATGGTCATGCTTGTCAGTATGCGATGCTCAGTGGATATGATTTATTGTTGATATGCTGGAAAGTTATGTGATACCCTCATGATGATGTTGATATCATGTTCATGCATTTTATCATGGCTTAGCATATTTGCATTCAAGTTAACCGGGTTAAATTGAACTTGAACATCCATTGGCTGAGTCATGGTGCCGCTGAATCGATGCTGACCAGTGCAACCACGCTTACCGGTATGGGACAGTCCTAACTGGGTCTATTGTCGTGCCTCTCGCCGGTGCCTCCAACGAGGAAAGGTTATGGGCGTGCTGTACACTGGCCCGGTAAGCAGGAATAACCTTGTGTGCCATAGTTGTTATAGCCGGCGGATCCCCGTGTGGGATCTTTTATGTTTTGGCCACGATGGTGGTCGTTGTGTCTGGAGGTAGGCACGGGGCCACCCATGACTTAGCTTAGTGAGGAGTGAGTCGGAGTGGTGGGAGAGTGTCATGGCAGTAGGACGGTTTTGTTGGAACGCTGTTGGTCCACCCGAATGGGAGTGCGAGGCCATCGGTTCCGTAGTGTGGGTATAGTGTACTAATCTCTGCAGAGTGTATATTAAATCTATCGATAGTCGCGCCCGCGGATAAGGGCCCAAGTCGAAAGTAGGTCACACCATGAGTCAACAGTAATAAGAATAATGTGCTTAATAACGGTGAGATAAGTTGGTTGTGATCGTCGTAAGGATCACAGGCCATTTAGTGGTCGGGTTGTGATCACCGTAAGGATCACGGGCCCTTTAGTGGTCGGGTTGTGATCGCCGTAAGGATCACGGGCCATGTATTGGTTGGGTTGTGATCGCCGTAAGGATCACGGTTTGGAACCAAGTGTCGGTCGTGGTTGTGATTGCCGTAAGGATCACGGTGGTATCAAGGATACTGAGATGTTGTATATTCAAGATGTTGTGCGAGAATCGTGGGTAAAGATCGAGCTCCTTGTGGTCATTTACTGATTACTACGGTATTATTTATACCAAGCTTGATTTGATCCTGAGATGATCGTGCGATGCCCGAGGTTGGTAAGTGATGCATGTGTTGGTTACGTAGTAACCCGAGCAGAATAAGTGGTGCATATAATGTCATTATGTTGCATGCTAGTATTGTTAGATTAATATGTTCATGTTGTGATAGATGTTTATGTTGGTCATGTTCATGTTATATTGCTATGATGATATCATGTTAATTACTGTTTAACCTGTAATTGACATGCTATTGTTTGTCTTGAATGCTTCTGGTTATTGTGAGCTTGCAAGTACATTCAATGTACTGACCTGGCGTGTCATGCCAGCTTGCAGGTCATTCCGGATTTGATTGCTTGTTTGCCATGGAGTCCATGTTTGCGAGCTAGGATAAGCATTCCAACCAGAGTCCCTGCTGAGTGGAGTTTCACCACCGTCGTCGTTGTTCCGCTACTAGAGTTATTCCGCTGCTTCGAGTTGTTCTGCTGCTTGCATAGAGCAACTGAGGATGGCGTAGTGTCTCCATACCGATGTTATTCATTGTAATATCGGAGACCTTGTATTCATATTCGTGTAATAATAGAAAGCTGGTTTGTTCTATGCTAAGCAGTCCGTATTCCAGAAGACTTCTCCTCGATCTCTGGGCTGGAACACGGGGCGTTCCGGTTTCTCTGAGCCGGGGTGCCACAGTGCTTGGTATCAGAGCAGATCTGGCTGTAGGACGCCCTAGACCGCGCGAACGTTAGAAAGCGATAGTATAGACCCTAGTTGGTTTGTTGCACTTGATTGCTACATTTGTTTGTTGCATAGCATGCATATAGCCTTAGTATTTGTGATAAGGTTTATCTGGTGAGTGTAGCTGGCATCGGTTTGGATCCACTACAGCTCAACATTTGCATTTCTCTAGTCCCTTTTTCTTTCGGTGTTTGGTGTCATTTCTGTCCTAGCAGAGTGATGCCAAGTGATCCCGATATTGTTTGCAAAAATGGTGCTTAGGTATCGCACCGATGTCTTTCCTTCAGTCCCGCCTATCATTTCAGTGATGGGCATGCGTCTATCCCGGGTCGTTCTTTTATTTTGTCGTGTTGGCAACCCTTAATGATCTTAGTTATCAATAAACGGCAATGTCAGCAGCCTCAGTTTTTCCCTGCTATCCTATTTCTTGGACGAGTACGGATCTTTTTCCGTCCGCTTGATAATAATGTGGTTGCGACCTTCGTGTCCTATTGCATGATTGCCGAGTACGTCCTTACCTCCGAACTAGTTCAGGTTGCTATCTAGCTAAGCTAGCACTTGGTGTAGCGCTGATTACACCAATTCTTCCACACATTTATTCGTCCTCGTGCACATTGTCACAGCATGCTAGATCGTAGTATCGGAGTTTCCGCGAGATTTGTGTGCTTAGGTGTGCATGCATATTATTGTGTGAGTAGAAGTAATATGTGATGATTGCTTGATTAATTATCTTAGTAGTATGCTTGTGTGTTTTTGTTTTAGTCGTTTCTGTTTTTCCCTTTCTTTGGGCCTTCGGTGTTACAAATTTTCCCCCTATTAAAGTTGCTTGTCAGCCGACACTGGACCCGAAGAGTCAACAAGAAATGCATATATTTGGAAACTCAGCTAAACAGAATGGAATTATCAGCTGACTGCAGTGAAATTGGGATATCTCGTCTGAATGCAAAAGAAATCCTAGGTGGACTGTCAGTATCAAGTTTGCGTTAGCGTGCACCCATCACAACAAAATGATGAAATCAGCAGGAAGATAAATTGTGTGCAAGGTTGACAGAATATTATCAATGGTATGGCTCAGATACAAGTTTATTTTTGTTGAGGATGATTTTGGAACTCGGTGTACCTGGAAGCAAGCAAAATATGGCATATACTCGGAAAGGAGAATAGTCCTGCAAAACCCCGTATCATACAAGAAATCAACAACAAAAATATTCAAATGGTTATATATGTGGAAATCGGTCCGCATATCACAATAAGAAGCTTCTGGTGTAAGCAACCCAATCTTCCCTCACAAGATACCCGAGAAGCTTCCAAGCCAAGATTTATCTATCTTCCTCAGTACGATACGTGGATGACTTCCCATGCAAGGTACTCTGCCTTCTTCAGTAAGCAACCGCAAAAGCTTCCGGCATAAGGTACTGAGTCTTTCCCCAGCAAAGTTCTTAAGGGGGTAAGCTTCAGAAGCACGATACCCAGTCTTCTTCGGCAAGTTGTCCGATGAAAGTTTCTAGCACAAGCCAGCCCGTCCTCCTCAGCAAGACATTGGTACAAGGTAGTACACTGTGAATTGACAGCATATGGCAGTGAATCCCAAGAATCAGATCGGCAACATTTTGGTCAGAATCAAGAATCAGTCAGAATACACGTCTGTCTCGGAATCAGGTTCTCATATATATGTAATGAGCATACCATCAAGATCTTACAAGTCACTCGGATGAGGATCTGATAACCACGTGAGGATGATTAATAGAAGGAAGCCAGTATACACCATAGTGTAACAAGAGATTATGAGGATTGACGACATCAATGAGCTCAATACAAGTACCCGTGAACCTAGAAAATGATCCTGATGAGCCCTTGTCCCCTTTTTCTCCAATGATGGCACCACACCTGTGATCTGAGCTGTTTCTAGCTATCCGGGGTGGATGCCTATTTTTGTTTCTCTCTTCAACGATTGTCACGAGTCTGAGCTGCTTTTCAGCCATCTCGTACAACTGTTGAGTTTCTTTTTGTGACAGTAGCCCTAAAGTTGCTTTTTGGCTATTTTAGGGAGCTGTCACCTTCTTCTTATCGACCCGGTCTCATGCTCTGAGTTGCTTTTCGGCTGTCCTGAGTCGTGGTTGAGTTATTTCAGTAATGTCCCAGATCTAAGTTGTAAAGACCGTTCTGGTGGCCACTGATTTATTTGCCAATTTCTTGCAATGGTTTCGGATGATCATTTCCCAACAATCAGAAAACGAGAGGTGTTGAACCTGCCATTTAATAGGTTACCCTGTCAGAAAAATGAGGATAAGCTACGATTGCTGAAAAATTGCACCGACAGTACCTATGGGCATACGAAGAAGAAATATGACCCAGCTCTTTCAGCCAAAGCTCTAGACCAAGAAAACAATAATGATGGAGCAAGACCAGTGAGGCAGGTATGAAAATTGTACACTACCCTATGGTGCAGATACCCCGGACAGTCTAAGTCAGTATTGATCCACATGGATATGCCTACAACATGAGTAATCGTCATGAGGAATAACAGTCTGGAAGCCTGAGTCCTTACTTATATGAATCATCACGGATAGCCTATCGTGAACAAAATTGTTCCGTCAGAACCACCGTCAGATAAGTCTGCAAATATTATCATACAGGCCAAACCGTTTATGCTGGCCGTGACAGGAGACAATCAAATATTTGGTACGGATCCGATACTCATGATAGTGGAACCGGTTAAGATGATTCAGAAACTCCTGCGATGAGTCAGAATTTGTCAGGAAACGTTTGTGTTTTAACTCACTGTTGGGAACCCAAAGGACCTGCATTTAGTGGAAAAACCCAATGCAATGAGTCAGAGCTTGAGTTTTCATCAGAAAATTTTGATCATCATTACATGAAAGGTTGTCAGTACCGGGTGGCACACCCAGCGGAATTACTTTTGGATTTGTGAGACGGACATATATTTCAGTCGTGATAATCAAATCACACTTAGCTAGTCAGCAGATCTAAAAAGAAATTGGGGCCTATATAAGCATGAGCAAGACAGGTAAGATCTGTCAGAATGTGGATACAGTAAAGCAAACCACCCAGGGCCAGTCAGATAAAAATTTAGTGGGAACAAGAATAAAGGAAAAAGGATACCCGAGTTGGAAACGGTTTCCTTAAGTCAAAATATTCATACTTGTTCCCTGAGCAACCAAATCCTGAGGACGAGACTTCTTTAAGGGGGTAAGGTTTGTGACAGCCTGATTTTTGGCCCTTTCTTTTTCTTTTGTTTTTCCGAGGTTTTTGCGTGAGTTTTCTTTTTCCGTGGCTTTGTGGTCTGGAAACTGAAGAAGATGCCCTCTTCTTTGTTTCCAGAGGGGCTTGTCATATCCTTCCCTAGACCTTTCCATTTCCACCTTGGACCAAATCCCAATATTCCTTTTATTGGGAATATTCCTATTCTATTAAAGGAATAACTCAAATTGCCCTAGGTTGTGAAGCAACCTATATTTCCCTCACTCCAAAAATTCCCAAATAATTCTCATAAATTGTTTGGGTCATATCTTGATGAAATATGGCTAAACTTTTCATTGCCATGTTCAAAAATAATTCCCCAATATTCCTTTTCCTATTCTGCCCTGGATGGCACTTTGTGAAGGAAGTGTCATTTATATTTCTCCTAGTGCCTCCCAACCTTTTTGGGCATGTTTATATGTCCAAATAATTTCCTCATGCACAAGTTCAAATTTATTTGCCTAGTCAATCTTCCTCAGTGAATTTTCAAAGTTTCTGTCAAACAGAAGGCTTTGTGAAGAAAGTACTATCTAGGAGTACCCAAATGAGTTGAAATTTTGCACACTCCTTAATGTGCTCATATTAACCCCCTCTACCCAATTTCAGCCCCATCCAATCATCTATGTGAGCATAGGAGCAAATCTTTGTTTCTAGCAATACTTCCAGGTTGTGAAGCAAGTATATTTTATATTGCTTCAAAAATCTTGATAAATTACCAGATCATTCTTATACCCATAAAACATATCTCAACCCATTTTGGCATCATTTCAATTAGCCATTTGATCACCATAATTATTCCAAGTTTCTGGATAGAACTGATGTTTGTGAAGCAAGTGCTATTTTGGCTTGTCCATTTGGCATGATATTTTTTACATCATCTTCATATGTCCAAATGCCTAAGCCTTGCCCAATTTGAGCTCAAGTGGACACTCCATGTGAGTGCACCATCACGATCTTCATTTCTGGACCAAGTATGAAGTTGTGAAGCAACTGCAGTAAATCTTGATCCTTTTACCCTCAAAACCTCCAGGATGAAAGTCCTTCGATAGATAAACCTCCCAGACAAGCTAGTTACTGATTTACCTAGCTGGTTTAACCACAGCAAGTTACAAACACCTTCTTACTGATTTACTTTTGGAGCTAAGTGCATATCTCTTCTTTGCCCATGGACCGATTTATTTCTTTAGTTGGACTAAGGGCACCAAGGTCCATCCACTGGACATGGTTGGCCACACCAAAGGGCGCCTCTTGCACTAGTGCGCATAGTGATCACGCTTGCGTCATGGCCGCAGGCATGCTCTGGCTTGTTCCGGCCACTATGCTCATCTCCTCCATCGTCTCGACCTCAAACCTTGTCCAGGAGCTCGCCCGTGCTCGACTGCGACGCCCTGCATCCGAGCCTCGTCGTGGTTCACCATAAATGCGTCGTAAACGCCATGCCCGTGCCACAAACCGGCTCTGTCCTCCATTGTTTGCAAGTTGGAGCCCGTCTGTTAGCTCAAGAAGCCTCCCCTCTGCTATATAAGCACGACCCAAGCCCTCCCGCAGCTCATCCACTCCTCACTTGCCTCCCTAGCCCACCGAAGCCCTCGGCCCCCTCCTCTTTTCTCCGGAATCCACCTCCGCCGAGCATCCTTTGTCACCTCCTGCCGCCGCCTTCATTTGCCGTTCCTAGCCTCCCCGCGCCTCCCTCTGGTCGGGGATGGAAGCGCCGCGTCGGGCCGCGCCCGCCGGTGGCTTCGCCCTGGCCGGAGATGGCCGGAGCTGGCCGGCCCCCTCGCCGCTCCTCCCCTGCCTCTGCTCCTCCTCTGCTTCGGTCAGGCCAGGGCGAGGAAGAAGACGACGACGCCAGCCTGGCCCCTGCCAGTGGGTCCCGCGCCCCTCTCGGCCCCACTTGTCGCCCTCTGGCCGTTGACCAACCTAGCCCACGTGGATAAGTGACAGGCCCCACCCATGGGACCCGGAAGCGTCAGCCCCGCCACTATTCAGATGGATAAGGTGAAGGCGTATTTCCCAGAATGCGTTTTCACTTTTTCTGTTCAGGCCCCTGGTTGAAAATATTTTCATTACAGATGGGTCCCTGGCAGAAAAACTTCCATAACTTTTTATCCATAACTCCAAATGAGGTGATTCCAAAGCCTGCTTCTTCGTTTCATTGAGCCCTTTCTATTGGTCACACTTTCACTATGGTTTGACACTGTGAAAATTACCTCTATGCCCTTGCCCTTATTCAGCCCCCTCCGAGAGAGAATGTTTTCCGGTGATTCTTTCTGCGGCTTCACTGTACTTCTCCCTGGTGTTTTCTTCATCCCCAAGCAAGCCACAATACCCACTTGCATGATATTCATGCAATAGCCATGGTTTTCAACTGAATATTTAATAAATGTTTGCTTGTTGAAAAGATGGTTATCGTTGTTCCGGTGATGTTCAGATTTGCATGTTCACTTTTGTGCTATGTTGTCTTATACTCTGTTATCATGTTATACCTGCTAGTATTACCTTTCATATGTTTATGCTTGTTAGTAGTACATGTTGATGTTGGAGATGGTCATGCTAGTCAGTATGCGATGCTCAGTGGATATGATTTATTGTTGATATGGTGGAAAGTTATGTGATACCCTCATGATGATGTTGATATCATGTTCATGCATTTTATCATGGCTTAGCATATTTGCATTCAAGTTAACGGATTAAATTGAACTTGAACATCTGTTGGTTGAGTCATGGTGCCGCTGAATCGATGCTGACCAGTGCAACCACGCTTACCGGTATGGGATGATCCTAACCGGGGCTATTGTCGTGCCTCTCGCCGGTGCCTCCAACGAGGGAAGGTTATGGGCATGATGTACCCTGGCCCGGTAAGCAGGCATAACCTTGTGTGCCCGTAGTTGTTATAGTCAGTGGATCCCCGTGTGGGATCGTTTATGGTTTGGACACGATGGTGGTCGTTCTGTCTGGAGGTAGGCACGGGGCCACCCATGACTTAGCTCAGTGAGGAGTGAGTCGGAGTGGCCGGAAGAGTGTCATGGCAGTACGACGGTTTTGTCGGAACGCTGTTGGTCCACCCGAATGGGAGTGCGAGGCCATGGGTTCCGTAGTGTGGGTACAATGTACTAACCTCTACAGAGTGTATATTAAACCTATCGATAGCCGTGCCTGGGGATAAGGGCCCAGGTCGAAAGTAGGTCACACCATGAGTCAACAGTAATAAGAATAATGTGCTCAATACCAGTGAGATAAGTTGGTTGTTATTGCCGTAAGGATCATGGGTCATTTAGTGGTCGGGTTGTGATCGCTGTATGGATCACGGGCCCTTTAGTGGTCGGGTTGTGATCGCCGTAAGGATCACGGGCCATGTATTGGTCGGGTTGTGATCGCCGTAAGGATCACGGTTTGGAACCAAGTGTTGGTCGTGGTTGTGATCGCCGTAAGGATCACGGTGGTATCGAGGATACCGAGATGTTGTATATTCGAGATGTTGTGCGAGAATCGTGGGTAAAGATCGAGCTCCTTGTGGTCATTTACTGATTACTACGGTATTGTTTATACCAAGCTTGATTTGATCCTGAGATGATCGTGCGATGCCCGAGGTTGGTAAGTGATGCATGTGTTGGTTACGTAGTAACCCGAGCAGAATAAGTGGTGCATATAATGTCATTATGTTGCATGCTAGTATTGTTAAATTAATATGTTCATGTTGTGATAGTTGTTTATGTTGGTCATGTTCATGTTATATTGCTATGATGATATCATGTTAATTACTGTTTAACCTGTAATTGTCATGTTGTTTTTTTTCTTGAATGCTTCTGGTTATTGTGAGCTTGCAAGTACATTCAATGTACTCACCTGGCGTGTCATGCCAGCTTGCAGGTCATTCCAGATTTGATTGCTTGTTTGCCGTGGAGTCCTTGTTTGCGAGCTAGGATAAGCATTCCAGCCAGAGTCCCTGCAGAGTGGAGTTTCACCACTGTCGTCGTTGTTCCATTGCTAGAGTTATTCCGCTGCTTCGAGTTGTTTTGCTGCTTGCATAGAGCAACTGAGGATGGCGTAGTGTCGCCATACCGATGTTATTCATTGTAATATCGGATACCTTGTATTCATATTCGTCTAATAATAGAAAGCTGGTTTGTTCCATGCTAAGCAGTGCCGTATTCCAGAAGACTTCTCCTCGATCTCTGGGCTGGAATACGGGGTGTTCCGATTTCTCTGAGCCGGGGTGCCACAATGCGGCACCGATTCTTTGGAGCGGCGCTGACCGTTTCAGGCAGGAAGCACGCGCAGGCGATGAAGGGGCTTTGGGTGGGCCAGGCTTGTCAGGAGCGGGCGTGGCAGCTGTCCGCATGTCCCTACTGGACACGCCCGGAAACAAGAGGATGCATCGACTCTCGCGGCTAAAATCGTACACTACACACCATCTCTCTGTAGGAGTAGGTTGATCTATCGCTCTCTCTAACACACACATGTTGTTAAACACACACACGCACACACACGCACCTTGGTCCCGTTGCACCTTCTAACGTGACTTATTACACCTAGACGGAGGGAGTAGTAAGTATACAATATACGGTGGCAACTGACTTAAGTCTAATACAAGTGCCCAAAATTTGTGTGCATGTTATAATAAGGATTAACTTAAAATAGTACGTGAGCGAACAGAGGGATCAATTGGACGGTGTTCCCGAGCAGTAGCGAGATGTGTGAGGTAAGATACACCGCTGGCGCTTTTAATTTTTCTTATTAATTTGTTTGTTTCACCCTCTGATTGGTGGGACCCAACGTACCACGTGGAGAGAGGTAAGGTGACTAAGGTTTGAAAGTGCGTTATATCGACTAGAGGGGGGGGTGAATAGGCGATTTTTATGAATTCTTCACTGAGGAATTTGCCGGTGAGGAAATTCCTTAGCGAAGAACTACTAGCAGTGGAATAAGTACTCAGAAGTAAGCATAACAAAATACAAGCATGGTCATCAAGATGAAATGAAGACAAGCACTGAGTACAGAAAGCGTAATCACAGGATAACACAAGGTGAAGACAAACAGACTGAAGAAATTGATCTGAGGAAATTGAGAAA
This sequence comes from Triticum aestivum, assembly GCF_018294505.1. NCBI lineage: Eukaryota > Viridiplantae > Streptophyta > Magnoliopsida > Poales > Poaceae > Triticum > Triticum aestivum. Next base: position 195,011,390 of record NC_057798.1, read on the forward strand.
GTCTTCAGTCGAAGTCTTCAAACACAGATATGAACAAACACTCAACACAGTAATGAGGAAATGAAAGGGTTGAGGAAATAGAACCAGTTAGGTTGGTGAAGACAATGATTTGGTAGACCAGTTCCAACTGCTGTCACAGTTGTACGTCTAGTTGGAGCGGCTGAGTATTTAAACTCGAGGACACACAGTCCCGGACACCTAGTCGCTGAGCATGCAGCTTAGGACACCCAGTCCTCACCGTATTCTCCTTGAACTAAGGTCACACAGACCTCGTCCAATCACTCGTGGTAAGTCTTCATGCGACTTCCAAACCTTCACAGACTTGTTCACTCGGCGATCCACAATTCCTCTTGGATGCTCTAGACCATGACGCCTAACCGTCTGGAAGAAGCACAGTCTTCAAAGGTAACAAGCGTTGGATCCACGCAGGATCAATTTCTTTAGTGATGCTCAATCACTTTGGGTTAATAGGGGTTTGGTTTTGGGTTTTTCCTCACTCGATGATTTTCGCTCAAAGTCCTCGGAGGATGGGTTGCTCTCAAATGACAAGTGTCAAGTTATCTCGGAGCAGCCAACCAGCTAGTGGTTGTAGGGGGCGGCTATTTATAGCCTAGGGAGCAGCCCGACATGATAAGACATAAATGCCCTTCAATGATACGACCGTTAGGTGGATAAGATATTTTGGGACAGCTGGCGCGCAGCACAGCAACGGTCGGAAATTTGACTCTCAAATTCCTCAAGGCTATCATGTTCCTCACTGTGTAGGCAATTCGCACTGGCGAATTCCTAACTCCTCAGTCAGAACAAATTCATCAGCGACCAGAAGAACTTCGTCTCTGTCACTGAAGAAAGTGACTGAACTGTATGAGATTTCCAAAGGCTTCACTCGAAGGGATTGGTAGGTGTAGGATTTTGAGTTGAGCATCACATGGAAATTTTTCCTTAGTATTTCCTCGACCCCCTTTAACAGTACGGTGTTTCCTATGACTCAAGAAAGAGAAAATGAAACTACGAAAACAAAAGTCTTCATGCTTCATGTTCCACAAATGAATACCAAGTCTTTAAGGTCACACCAATTTCTTCACTTTCAAAGTCTTCAGAAAGTCTTCAGAATATCAAAGTCTTCAGTCGAAGAACTTCATTTTTAGGGGTTGACTTTCTCTGTAAATATCAAACTCCTCATAGACTTATAGACCTGTGTACACTCACAAACGCATTAGTCCCTTAACCTATAAGTCTTCAATACACCAAAATCACTAAGGGGCACTAGATGCACTTACAATCTCCCCCTTTTTGGTGATTGATGACAATATAGGTTAAGTTTTCAACGGGGATAAACATATGAAGTGTATATACTGATATTGAGGAATTTGATTACAAGATATAGAAGAACTCCCCCTGAAGACCTGCATAGTGAGGAATTTGCTTTTGAGGGAATGCACATTTGAAGAGTTGAATCATGGAGATCTCCCCCTATATCTTGTAATTCATACACGCATTTGATATATAATATGAAGAATTTGAAATGCATGATGAAATATGGTGCCTGATGAGATTCAGCATGCGTGCAATGTCATTAACGAGGAATAAGCATGCAAAGCATAATGCAACAAAAGTATCAGCGCACCATCGGGTTTAAGATTACAACTCGATCCAAATAAAAGTTTCAGAAGAACGAGAGTTGTAACTTAAAAAATGCCCTTAATATAGACCCGCTTGAAGACTAACTCAGATTTCTCCCCCTTTGTCATCAAATGACCAAAAGGATTGAAACTGAGGACTAACACCCCTGAAGAATTTCAAGTTGATGGAGGAGCGCCAGCGTTGTCGGGGTTGTTTGTTGTAGCAGGGCCTGCCGCAGTGTCGTCCAAATCTTCATACTCATCAGTGTCACGCGATGAAGAATAAGAGCTGGCAACCAGTGGAGGAATTTTGACCCTCTTGAATTTCTTCGGAGGAGGTGCAGACCAGTCAAATTCTTCCTTGAGACCCATAGTCTTTAGTTTTTCAGCGCTATAGACATGAGTGAGGACAGCCCAGGTGCGGTTGAAGGTTTCATGAAGGTAGTATTGGTTCTTCTTCACTGCATTGTGTGTTGAGGTCATATTGTGAAGAAGTGCACCAAACTGACGCTTTACCCATTTGTGATTGCGATCAACCTTCGAATGAAGACTGAGGAGTAACTCACGGTCACTCATCACCCTGGGTGCTGTGGCTTGAGGATTTTGCTTGGCTGAGGTATTTGCGGCAGAGTCATGTGTGGCAGAGTCGTCATTGGTAGAGTAAGATGCAGCCTTGCGAAATTGACCATCCAATGGACGAATGCCTTCATCGAACATAGCAGCGGCCTTGCCTTTATCATTAGCTGATGAAACTGTCCGTTTGAGGACTTCAATGGGACGCAAGTAGCTACCGTGGTTCAGAGTGTCAGCTTTGTAATTCAGTGAAGATCTTGCCCTGATGATCATAATCCAAGGAGCATAGGGCTTCAGCTCGAATGGTGACATAGCAATATTGTCCAGAGTCCTCATGAAGAAATCATGGAAGTTGACGGGAACGCCATGAATGATGTTGAAAAGCATATTCTTCATGATGCCAACGACTTCTTCATCATTTGAGTCGTGGCCTTTAATAGGACTCATTGTCTTCGTCAGAATGCGATAGACAGTCCGAGGCACATAGAGTAATTCCTTGACGAGGAATTTGGTTCGTGGGGCCTGCCCAGGCTTCAAAGGCTTCATGAGCACTTGCATATAGTGATTTGTCAGTTCAGGGTCACTGTAGGTGCAACATGCACTGTCATGGGGAGGATTGAGAGGAAGGACACGAAGCAATTCAGTTGCCGGTGCCTTGTAGTGAGTGTTTTCAGTCATCCAGTCCAACACCCATGAGTTGACATCTTCAGCGTCTCCAGTGATATGCAGTGTAGCGTAGAACTGAAGAATGAGTTCTTCATTCCAATCACAGATGTCAGTGCAGAAATTGAGTAATCCTGCATCATGAAGAACACTGAGGACTGGCTCGAAGCATGGCAGAGATTCCATATCCACGTGAGGAATATGTACATGATCGAAGATTTTATCTTTGTCAAACAGCACAAAGGAATAGAAGTTGGCTTGACTAGCAGTCCAGAAACGCCTCTTCCTTATGCGAGCAGGGTCATAGGGGTTGTAGTCAGTGAGAATATATGCTCGGAAAAGAAGTCTTCAGCCTTGAACTTCTGTTTGCTTGAGAAAGGATTCTTTGGCTTTGCCAGAGGGGTGTCAGTGAGTTGCATCACCGCCTCAGGAATCGTGAGTTCAGGTTCTTCAGGCGGAGGAATTTCTGGTTCCTCTTCTTGTGCAACCTGAGGATCAGTAGCAGCAGGTTCTTCAGCACTAGCGGCTGGAATGTCTTCATGCACAGAGAGAGTGGGTTGAGTTTCTTCAGAGCCCATTTGAACTGTTGTTGCAGGGGACTGAGGAATCTGTTGGATAGGTGTGAAGAGAGGAGTATTGGGATGCTGACTTTCCCAAAAGTCATCATTCATCACAGGTGTGGTGCATCCTATATCCACACCTTCATCTTCAATTTCCTCAACACCAGCCTCTTCAGCTGTGAACTGAGGCATAGGTGAGGAAATGACTAGCGTTGAAGGGATTGCGTCCACTTCAATTTCTTCATCAAGCTGCTCTGACGAAGTGGCAGAATGATTTTCTTCATCAGATCCGCTTGGGATCTCATAGTCTTCTCCAAAAGGAACAAGGTCCTTTGATGGCATGGAGGAAATCGGAACAACATCAATTGGATTTTCGAGTGAGCTGATCATTGGCTTCATTTTCTTCGCAGCCGAAGAATTTGACGCAGCTGATGCCTTCCTTTTCTTCACTGCAGCTCGCTCTGCAGCCTTGGTCTTCTTCACATCATAGGCAGATGGAAGAATTGGAGTTGGTGTAGGCGCGGGAGGAGCTGAGGAATTTGGTTGATTTTCTTTAGGCGCAACTGATGCAGTTGCTCCGATCTCTTTAGTTTCTTCAGGCGCACCACTAGTGGATGCCCTAGCAATTTCTTCAGCGGCTGGAATTTCTTCACCAGCCCTAGAACTAGCATTTTCTTCAGCAGGCTGAAAGTCATCAGCGGTGCTGGCATGTTCTTCAGCAGGCTGAGCAGAGTCTGTAGCCTGAAGATTTTCTTGTTGCGATGGGGCTGCAACATTTATGAATTTCTTCGTCAGATTGACGAATCTCACTTTAGCTCCTTGCCAATCAGCATAGTAGGCATCAAAGTCTTTGCTGAGGGCTTGAATTTCAGACTGAGCCTGGAGAAGTTCCTCGGGTGTCATTCTGACAACATTTTTCTTCAGGAGCTTCTCCTTTCTGTATTGAGCTTTCTTGATCTCTCTTGCCTTTTCAAACTTCCATTTCTCTTCAGTGATGAAATGGGTCAGCGTGTGACTTTGACCAGAGGTCAGATGAAAATCAGGCATAGGGGTGTTAGGATCCTTGTGCCAGAGATCAATGTAATCGAGGATTTTCCTCGGATCCAAAAGCAGTGGCGCAGATGTGCCTTTGGCTCTAGCGGCCTTCACTTGTCTGTCTCTGATGATTTCTGCAAGTTCATCATCAGAAGGCACATGGAATGCGACATGTTTCTTCTTTGGACTTGGCCGAGGACCGCGTCCAGCTGTTGCTTTGGTCTTCAACAGTGTGGGGCCTGATGAGGAAATTGGTGCAGCTAAGGAACTTGCTGAAACACCAGAGGCAATCGAGAAACCAGCAGTCCTTTGACATGTAGCCAAATGCACAGGAGCTGAGGACTTTGAAGGAGCTGCTGAGGACTTTGGTGGAGTAGTAGCAGTGTGAGGAATTTGCCGTGAGGGCATTGCTGAGGAACTTGGCCGTGAGGGCACTGTTGGTGAAGCACTTGGCTTACGAGCAGGCTTCTTTGGCATGGATTTCCTTGGTTTGACCGAGGCCTCAGTAGCAGTAGCAGTGGCAGAATCCTCATTGAATTTCTTCACTGCCTCCTTGGCTTGTCTTGCCAATTTAGGAAAGTCCTCACCACGCTTGATGCTGGTGGGGTCAGCTACTTGGCCAGGTGCCAATGGAGCTCTTGGGCATGGAGGATTGAGGGCGAATTTCCTCATGTACTTTGGAGTCACATATTTGTATTCCCTCCATTCCCTTGCCCATCTCCGTTCAATCCTCTGTATGCACACCTTGCGCTGATTTTTGTTTTCTTTGCCAAATTTTGCTTCATCAGGTGTGCAATAGTCAGCATAAATTTCCTCAGGGATTTCAAACGCAGTCATAACCTCAGGTTTCTTTCCTCCTTTCTGCGTCTTCTTACCGTCTGCCATATTCTTCAGTTGAGGAATTTGAACAATCGAATTCTATGAAGAAGTATGCAGTTTTTCTTCGAGGAACGCTGCAAATGAGTTAAGTTGATGAGAACCTAGTGATTCAGCAGCAGACATGAGTACCTATGAACAGAGTATAGGTGCGAGGAATTTGGAGAGGTCATATGCGTTCTCAGAAGATTTTTCGAAAAGTACAAGTTTTGAGGAATTTGACCAGATGAACCTTGAGGAATTTCACTAAGCGTTCTTGTCTTAGGTTCCAGAGTTGTACAGATCGAAGATCCACACAATTAGGGAATCTTGAAGAAATGATTGCTTAGAGAAACAGTTCAAGATCATATGATGCATGAGGTGTTCATATGTGTGAAGATTTGAAGAATAAACACCTTTGAAGATTTTCAGGAAAGTTTGAGAATCAAAGTGAGTAATAAAAGTAACTTTTAATTACCCGAAGTGAAGAACACGACGAACTGAGAAGAACATATGTGAAGTTCGTCAGGTTAGATCTCCCACGCCCTAACTTGGCAGAGGAAGACAGCTACGGCGGCAGCGGAGTGAAGATTTCCGCAACTGGCGCGAGTACGACGGCGACGAGGTCGAGGCAGCGAAGCTCTTCCTCACCGGCGATGATGGAGTAGCGGCGGCGCTAGGGTTTGAGAAGCTCGAGTGAGAGAGAAGCGATCGAGCGGAGTAAATGAAGTGAGGAAGGGGAGAGGGGTATTTAAAGAAACGGTGAAAAACTGTTCGCCCGAAGATTTGGGACAAACGTGCCCCTGCCCTTTCTCCTTCTCGCGACATGTGTCACCCACGTACTGTGTAGTTGAGATCATGTACGATCGTGGGTGAATAGAATAATGCATTGTGGGATAAGATTTGTTTTAAAGTTTTGTTCGCAATTTCTTCAGCTGACAAGGACACAGTGAAGATTTTGAACGAGTTTCAAATAGAACGCACATGAAGAATTTGTGAATAGATTGGGTTGAGTATAGCATAGAGGGGGAAGGGTCCGATCACATTCACTTAGCAGGAAAAAAAACACTTGAAGAAATAGCTATAAGTGAATGCTGTAGAGGACATAAACTCATATGTATATATATAGCCAATGAAGAAAAACGAAGGAAACAGTGAAGATTTTGCGAAGTTGAAGAATTTGAAAAACTGAAGAATTTCAAAACTGAGGAAAAACTCAAATTGAAGATTTTCAACTTTTTGTGGTGGCGTGACCCATTGTATAAGAATGATGATTTCAGACACCGCGTACAATTGTCATAGGGTTCTAAGAATCAAATTCTTCATTAATTTCTTCACACCTAGAGTGTTATTCTTCATTGATTGAAGAAAAACGTTTCTTCATGTGTTGCACATCTAAGTCATCAATTTTGCATAAGTGTCAGAGTGTGTGTCCTTTTCAAAGAACATTCGAAGATTCTAAGATATTTAGCTCACACCGCAACTTGCTAAATCTCTTCTCATCCAAGGGCTTAGTGAAGATATCAGCTAGCTATTCTTCAGTCTTCACGTGCTCGATGGAGATGTCGCCCTTCAACACATGATCACGAAGAAAATGATGACGAATCTGAATGTGCTTTGTCTTCGAGTGCTGAACTGGATTGTGAGCAATCTTGATGGCACTCTCATTGTCGCAGAGGAGAGGCACATTCTTCACGTTGACGCCATAGTCCTTGAGTGTTTGCTTCATCCAAAGAAGTTGAGCACAACAAGAGCCAGCAGCAATGTATTCAGCTTCCGCAGTAGACAGTGATACGCAGTTCTGTTTCTTCGAGGACCAACAGACCAAAGATCGTCCGAGGAAATGACAAGTGCCAGATGTTGACTTGCGGTCCACATGATCACCAGCATAGTCAGAGTCAGAATATTCAATGAGATCAAAAGCAGAGCCCTTGGGGTACCATAATCCTAGTGTTGGTGTGTGAGCTAGATATCGAAGAATATGCTTCACAGCCTTATGGTGTGATTCCTTCGGTGCAGCTTGAAATCGGGCACACATGCAAACACTAAGCATTATATCTGGCCTAGATGCACATAAGTACAATAAAGAACCAATCATGGAGCGGTATACCTTGTGATCGAAGTCAATACCATTTTCATCAGTGCATAGATGGCCATTTGTGGGCATAGGAATTTTGACGCCTGTGCAATCTTGCACGCCGAATTTCCTCAGTACATCTTTGAGGTATTTCTCCTGAGATATGAATATGCCATTGCGCTGTTGACGAATTTGAAGACCTAAGAAGAATTTCAACTCTCCCATCATAGACATTTGATATTCTTCACTCATCATATAGGCAAATTCATCACTATAATGTTGGTCGGTACTGCCAAAGATAATATCATCAACATATATTTGACATACAAACAGTTCACCATCATAAGATTTAGTAAAGAGAGTAGGGTCGAGTGAACCGGGTGTGAAGCCATTCTTCACGAAGAATTCCTTCAATGTATCATACCACGCCCGAGGGGCTTGCTTGAGGCCATAGAGGGCCTTATTAAGTCTGAAGACTTTGTCAGGATTCTTTGGATCTTCAAAACCTGGGGGTTGAGCAACATATACTTCTTCCTCAAGATTACCATTGAGGAATGCACTTTTCACATCCATTTGATATAAGATGATATCATGATGGTTAGCATAAGCAAGTAATATGCGAATAGCCTCAAGTCTAGCAACAGGTGCAAAAGTTTCATCGAAATCAATTCCTTCAACTTGTGTGTAGCCTTGAGCTACCAGTCGTGCCTTATTCCTCACCACAAGGCCATTTTCATCTTGCTTGTTGCGGTAGATCCACTTTGTGCCAATGATATTATGCTTGCGAGGATCTGGACGTTTGACCAGTTCCCAGACATTGTTGAGCTCGAACTGATGTAATTCTTCTTGCATAGCCTGAATCCACTCCGGCTCCAAAAATGCTTCATCTACCTTAGTAGGCTCTGTGATAGAGACAAAAGCATAGTGCCCACAAAAGTTAGATAAATGTGAAGCTTTTGAGCGTGTGAGAGGACCTGGTGCTCTAATGTCATTGATGATCTTCTCCACTTGCACTTCTTTTGCAACGCGAGGATGAGCTGGTTGTCGCTTAGGAGTTTGATTAACATTTTCTTCAGCACCATTTTCCTCAGCATTTTCTTCAGGTGCATCAGCTCGACGTTCTTCATGAACTGGAATGAATTCTTCAGCAGATTCTTCAGTAGGAATGACATCCTCAGTTGCCTTGAACTTGATAGAATCCTCAGGTGCTGGTTCATCTAACACAGAAGGTAGGTGCTCTCTTTGTGAGCCATTAGTTTCATCGAACCGCACATCTACAGTGTCAACAATCTTGTGAAGAACAATGTTGAAGACTCTGTAGGTGTGCGAGTCCTTTCCGTAACCAAGCATAAAACCTTCATGTGCTTTCGGTGCAAATTTAGAATTGTGGTGAGGATCTCTAATCCAACATTTAGCACCGAAGACTTTGAAATAACTCACATTGGGTTTCTTGTCAGTGAGGAGTTCATAGGCCGTCTTCTTGAAGAATTTGTGAAGATATACTCTGTTGATGATGTGGCACGCAGTATCAATTGCATCAATCCAAAAACGATGAGGCGTTTTGTATTCATCAAGCATAGTGCGAGCCATCTCAACAAGAGTTCTGTTCTTGCGCTCCACGACACCATTTTGCTGAGGAGTATAGGGAGCAGATAACTCATTAGTAATACCAAGTTCATCAAGATAGTCATCAAGACCGGAATTCTTGAACTCAGTTCCATTGTCACTTCTGATGTGCTTGATCTTCACACCAAAGTTGGTTGAAGCCCTCGAGGAAAAACGTTTGAAGACCTCCTGCACTTCATGTTTGTAAGTAACAATGTGTACCCATGTATATCGAGAGTAATCATCAACAATGACAAAACCATATAGAGATGCATCATTAGTGACTGCTGAGTAATGATTAGGTCCGAAGAGGTCCATGTGAAGCAATTCAAATGGACGAGTAGTGGTCATGATAGTCTTCGCTGGATGCTTGGCCTTGGTCATTTTTCCAGCTTCACAGGCTCCGCATAACTGATCCTTGAGGAATTTGACATTCTCAATGCCAATGACATGCTTCTTCTTCGCAAGCGTGTGCAAATTCCTCATGCCTGCGTGACCAAGTCGTCGATGCCATAGCCAGCCTTCTGAAGCTTTTGCAAGTAGACACACGGCTGGTTGTGGTCCTGTAGAGAAATCAACAATATACAGATCTCCTCTCCTAAAGCCTTCGAAGACTTTGGAATTGTCAGCTTCCATAATCACAACACAGCGATACTTGCCAAAGACAACAACCATATCAAGATCACAAAGCATTGAGACTGACATGAGGTTGTATCCTAAGGACTCAACAAGCATGACTTTGTCCATGTGTTTATCCTTAGAGATCGCAACCTTACCAAGACCCAATACCTGACTTTTGCCTTTGTCAGCAAAGATGATATGCTTCAGATGTGACGGTGATAAGGGAGCATCCATCAAAAGATTCTTGTCATCAGTCATGTGATTTGTACATCCAATATCGAGGACCCACTCAGTGGCTTTGGGTTGATCATCCTGCAGATGAATTAGTGTAACTTACAATCTCATATGCTTCATTAGTGAAGAATATGATATCAAGTTCATCAGATGAATTTCATCAAGCAGTAAAAAGATATAGCAGTAGGAGGACGTGTGAAATGAAAGTTCATTTCATCATGATTCTCCTGCGTCCTTTCAGGCAATTTTGTCAGGTCCCCAGCAAATTCTTCAGACGTTAAAACACGTCTGGAGACCTGACCCTGCAGAAGAGATTAGTTCTTTTTCTTCACCACCCACATCTGAAGGGGTGGCAAAGAGTTCATCACTCTGCGAGCACCATAAGAGAATGGTTGCATAGATGCCAAACCATTTCGTTTCACATAAGAGGGGTTAGGGTAAGCATATGAATAAGCAGAGAAATTCTTCGAGGACTTATGAACATAATGGTTTGAAGAATAATGCACATATTCATAGCCCTTAGCTCTACCCTGTGAAAAAGAGTTGTTAGCACGATGATAATCATATGAGGACTTTGATCCATTTGAGGAATTTGATCCACGTGAGGAATTTGGTCCGTATGAGGACTTGGATCCATATGAAGAATTTGATCTGGGGTTCCTGTTCTTCACAGGTGGTGTCATGAGGACATTCACCTGAAGACTTTCGAGGCACTTCTTGGGAACCCAGATTTTCTTCATAGGAGAACCATTCCTGCAGTTAGTGCCAACATATCTAGCAAATACTTCACCATTCTAATTTTTGAACAGTTTATAGTTGGAGTCAAATGACTCATCAGAAGAATGAGGAGATTCACATGTAAAGCCAGATAAGTTAGATGGATCATCTGGAGGTCCCTTTGCAGTAACCCATGAGGTTTTGGGGTACTGCTCAGGCTTCCAATATGTTCCATCAGCATTAAGTTTCCTCTCAAAGGCGATACCCTCTTTCGTAGGGTTTCTGTTGAGGATCTGCTTTTTAAGCACATCACAAAGAGTCTGATGCCCTTTGAGGCTTTTGTACATGCATGTCATGTACAATTCCTTCAGCCCTGCATTGTCAGTGATACTAGCAATGTCCTCAGATGAGGAATTAGTGATAGCAGAGGCAGGTGAAGAATTTGTAACAGTTGAAGCATTTGAACATTTAGGTGAAGAATTAGCAGATTCACGTTCAATGCACTTTAAGCATGGAGGAACAAATTCTTCCTGAGAAGCGCTGATTTGTTGAGCTAGTAATGAATCGGACTCCTTCTGAAGATCTTCATAACTCACTCTTAGCTTCTCAAGATCTTGCTTTCTTTGAAGAAATTCATAAGAAAGTTTCTCATGATCAGATAAGAGAGTGTTATGATGACTTTTAAGGTTATCAAACCTAGACTGAAGTCTCTGAAGATTTTCAGTCAGGGCTTTAGTGCGATCCATTTCTTTACCCAACATATCATCACTTTTGTCTAGCATGTTTTGAACCTTTTCCAAAGCCGTTTGTTGTTTAGTGGAAATGTAAACAAGTTTGGTATAACTAGGTTCAATATCATCATCAGATTCATCATCATCAGATTCAGACTCACAAAACTCGGATGAGGAACATTCGGTTACCTTGTCACCCTTTGCCATGAGACATGATGCAGAAGATGATGATTCTGGTTCGAAAGTCATCGTTTTGAGACATTCCTTGAAGTCCTCAAACCAGGGATCATGACAGGTTCGATGACCTTCATAGACATCAGAGATTCAGTCCCAGATGAGCTTCACATTGCAAAGATGCATAATGCGCCTGAATTCATCTCTGGATAGGCAGGAACAGATGATATCCTTCGCCAAGATGTCAAGTCGAGTGTACTTGCGAATTTCATCAGCGCCTGCCTTCTTGCATAGATCGGTAAGCCCAATCTCAGTGACGGTCCACAGCTTGCTGTTCATTGCCATGAGGCGCTTCCTCATCATGGCCTTCCACTTGGGATAATCATGACCGTTAAAGATAGGGCATGTCACTTTCTTCATACCTGCGATCGACATAACTAAAACTCCAGGTGGTTAAACCAAAATCACACAGAACAAGGGAGTACCTCGCTCTGATACCAATTGAAAGTGTGTTATATCGACTAGAGGGGGGTGAACAGGCGATTTTTATGAATTCTTCACTGAGGAATTTGCCGGTGAGGAAATTCCTTAGCGAAGAACTACTAGCAGCAGAATAAGTACTCAGAAGTAAGCATAACAGAATACAAGCATGGTCATCAAGATGAAATGAAGACAAGCACTGAGTACAGAAAGCGTAATCACAGGATAACACAAGGTGAAGACAAACAGACTGAAGAAATTGATCTGAGGAAATTGAGAAAGTCTTCAGTCGAAGTCTTCAAACACAGATATGAACAAACACTCAACACAGTAATAAGGAAATGAAAGGGTTGAGGAAATAGAACCAGTTAGGTTGGTGAAGACAATGATTTGGTAGACCAGTTCCAACTGCTGTCTCAGTTGTACGTCTGGTTGGAGCGGCTGAGTATTTAAACTCGAGGACACACAGTCCCAGACACCCAGTCGCTGAGCACGCAGCTCAGGACACCCAGTCCTCACCGTATTCTCCTTGAACTAAGGTCACACAGACCTCGTCCAATCACTTGTGGTAAGTCTTCAGCGACTTCCAAACCTTCACAGACTTGGTCACTCAGCGATCCACAATTCCTCTTGGATGCTCTAGACCATGACGCCTAACCGTCTGGAAGAAGCACAGTCTTCAAACGTAACAAGCGTCGGATCCACGCAGGATCAATTTCTTTAGTGATGCTCAATCACTTTGGGTTTATAGGGGTTTGGTTTTGGGTTTTTCCTCACTCGATGATTTTCGCTCAAAGTCCTCGGAGGATGGGTTGCTCTTAAATGACAAGTGTCAAGTTCTCTCGAAGCAGCCAACCAGCTAGTGGTTGTAGGGGCGGCTATTTATAGCCTAGGGAGTAGCCCGACATGATAAGACATAAATGCCCTTCAATGATATGACCGTTAGGTGGATAAGATATTTTGGGACAGCTGGCGCGCAGCACAGCAACGGTCGGAAATTTGACTCTCAAATTCCTCAGGGCTATCATGTTCCTCACTGTGTAGGCAATTCGCACTGGTGAATTCCTAACTCCTCACTCAGAACAAATTCATCAGTGACCAGAAGAACTTCGTCTCTGTCACTGAAGAAAGTGACTGAACTGTATGAGATTTCCAAAGGCTTCACTCGAAGGGATTGGTAGGTGTAGGATTTTGAGTTGAGCATCACATGGAAATTTTTCCTTAGTATTTCCTCGACCCCCTTTAACAGTACGGTGTTTCCTATGACTCAAGAAAGAGAAAATGAAACTACAAAAACAAAAGTCTTCACGCTTCATGTTCCACAAATGAATACCAAGTCTTCAAGGTCACACCAATTTCTTCACTTTCAAAGTCTTCAGAAAGTCTTCAGAATATCAAAGTCTTCAGTCGAAGAACTTCATTTTTAGGTGTCGACTTTCTCTGTAAATATCAAACTCCTCATAGACTTATAGACCTGTGTACACTCACAAACGCATTAGTCCCTTAACCTATAAGTCTTCAATACACCAAAATCACTAAGGGGCACTAGATGCACTTACAAGGTTGCATTATTTCTACACCATTGTGGATAGTCTTACCACCAAAGCCACATGACACGATTATGATTGAAATCCCAATGACTCCCACACAAACACACACAAAAACACGGCATGCTTGTCACACAAATGCAGGAATGTATAAAAGGTTATTTTCCTCTCTTTGAACATAACGGGAGGGTTGTGTAGCTGGTTAGCCTGTTCGCTCATCAAACTTGAGGTCTCGGGTTTGATAACTACTCCCTCCGTCCGGAAATACTTGTCATCAAAATGGATAAAAGAGGATGTATCTTGATGTATTTTAGTTCTAGATACATCTCTTTTTATCCATTTTGATGACAAGTATTTTCGGACGGAGGGAGTACACTTGAGCATAATTTGTGCCAAGAGGATTCTTTAACTGGTCAAAATGTTTTCTAGGGTTTTCACGCTTCACACTCTCTCTCCAGTATATATATACAAGATGGAGCCTCAGCGCTTGTAGTTGCTCTCTTCACACTCTCTCACCCTATCCCGCTGGAGTCTCAGCGCTTGTAGTTGCTCTCTTCACACTCTCTCGCCCTCTCCAGATCTAAACAAGACTTCGTTGACCTCTCTCTCCCCTCACTGCTGCTCAAAGAGCCGGAAGGATCCGTCCGCTGGGAAGGGAAGGAGGCTTAACATTGTCGCCGTCGGCAAGGGAAGGAATCCACTACCGGCGCAGCTGTTCACTTTCCACCCAGTGGCAGCACGGGAGGGCCTCCGACCCCTTCTTCTTCGTCGTCGTCCCGTCTCCCACCAAACCACGCCCCAAGAACCTTAAGGTATAATTTACTTACTCCACATGCATTGCTCTAGCTACATGTATACCATGAATCTAGGACGTGGTTCAAAGAGGAAAGGAGTGTGGGAAAGTAGTGGGAAAAGTTGTATATAGCATGAATCTAGGACGTGGTTCAAAGAGGAAATGAAGGGGGAAAGTTGTATAGCATGAATCTAGGACGTGGTTCAAAGAGGAAAGAAATGGGGGGAAAGTTGTATCGCATAAATCTAGGACGTGGTTCAAAGAGGAAAGGAAGGGGTAAAAGTACTAGTTCAAAAAGGAAAGGAAGGGACAAGGCTGTAGAGTTTGAGCAGGACTAAATTTGCTGCGCTTACATAGGGAAAGGTGTCTAGAGATAACAAAACTGGGACCAACACAAATATGCTCCTTGGTTGTTTGTTCTTTGTTGCAACAGAGTGTGCATGACCATAGTACATCGGTAGATGCACATGGTGCTGGTGCGTCCACTGTCCCGTGCAACTCATTAGCTGTTGTTAATCTAAGGCCCTGTTTGGTTAAAAACTCCCTAGTCCCTACCTGCTTTGTTCCAGGGACTAAACATGGACTAGAGGTTATTAAATGACATGCTAAAAGACCATGTTACCCCTAGTAATGAACAAATAGAAACAAGGTGCGATGCGTGGCAGGGGCAACTGTTGGAAAAAGTCCCAGAAAGACTCCCTCGGGGTCTTCTTTCTTTCGTCTCAAATGCCCACTTTTGGTCCCTAAAAGTCCCTCCTGTTTGGTTTAGGTGGGACTGACACGGAGTTTTTTTAGTCCCTACACCAAAATGTCCCTGTAAACAAACACCCTCTAATAATGTCGCTGGAAAATTGATGCAATGCCACGGTTAAAAGCAAATTACATGTTTAACGAATTTTATTGTTAATATAATCTCTATGTTAATATTAATCAATGCCACCGTTTGAGAAATGCTACTGTCTTGCTTTCTTTCCCATTTAGATAAGGTAGATGCTTCTTTTTGTTGGCTTCTGTGTCATCCACCGTTATTGGCCACTAATTGTTTCCTTTGCACCTCTGTGTAAACAGGGTTATCTACTTCACCTCGTTGCCATTGTGACCTTTTGTTGCACCTCTCTTCACACTTTTGTTTTAAGAGTGTTTTGTGCAGTTCAATCAAAATGTCACACCGACAACATTGCTTGATTGCTTGATCTTAGAGGAACTGCACAAGAGGAGATCTTACTCCCTATCCGTTAAGGCGAATTTGGTTCAGATATTCTTCTTGTGAGTTGTTTGAATTCCGCATCATGAGAGGTCAGTACTAGCCTTCTTTCACATGATTCTGCAGTGTGCTTTCATATGTCGTGCTACTTGTACGATAATGTTGCTTGATTTTAGTGAACTACACAAATGGAGACAAGACTTCCAATCTGTATGTGCACCGTAATATCCCATTGAGGTAAGATAAGGATATTTCACAACTGATGGCCTGTATTTTGCCACTTTCATCAGAAAATTAAGTTTAGTCTATACTTGTGCTCCCTAATTGACATGCCAAATCTTACATTGAAGGCGAAGCTTGTCTGTTATTGAACCAAGTGATGAAGGGGAAGAACAAGCGGAAGAAAAACAAAAATCAACTCCCGGTGTTGTAATGAAGCACTGGAACTGTGATGACGCAAGTAATGATATAGTTTTGCATCTTAATTTATTGCTATTGCATGAACGAGCAATTGTTTTGCCACTGATTTGATGCCACTCTTAATGTAATACATAATTATCTTTACTTGTGCAAACAGGGATCTTCTTTGAAGATACCAAATATTTTAGTGGAACTGCACAAGAAGATGTTGGAAACATTAAACTAATCGAGGAGTATATAGTAAGCATGGCCACCACCGTAGATAGCAACAAATGGTTCCGAAGAAGTGCTTCATCTGTATGCTCTACACAATAAGCCTCCTGACAAAGGTTGGTACTCGCCCACTAATTTCATCCATATGATTGAGCTTTGTCATCTCTATTGGTGTTGTGCTATTGTTTAGATACTGTCATGAAAAAGTGGTATTGTCCTTGATAAGTTCTTCATCTGTGCTATTTTAAATATTTCATTTCCTTTTTTTCGAGCAAATAGGGATGCTAGCATTTAGTAATCCTCTTGTCTTTGCACAGCAGGATCATCTTCCTCTGAAGAAGAATATGGAGTACGTGAAGTGACTAGTTCTGATTATGTCAGGATGAAGAAGCCATGTCTATCTTCTCATCAAAAGGAGCAGTTGAAGGATGGTTACATTACTCCCCACAAGACCAAACTAACTTCAGCTCAGAAGGACTGACAAATCTCCATTTTTTTGCTGTGATGCGCGAGTACAATGTTGTTCTAGGATTCTTTCTGGTGAGTTCCATTTTTCTAAAAGTGTGCTCTACATAGTACAGTTTGCTTTATACTAATCACTTTTTTGTATTTGTGCAAACAGGGGTGCTCAGCTTGATTTCAATGGGAACTGCACAAAATGTTCATGAATACATCGAATCATTCATTTCCACCACAAGAAAGGAGGTGCCGATAAGTTCAAGGTGTTGCAACATATAAGGGCGAAATCATACAAGATATGCGTGAATTTGGTTGATTTTGGTGGAACAGCACAAAAAGAACAACAGGTTTATTTAGCACGAGGTGCCATGTCAATGTCCGAACTGATGGCAAACCCTGCCCATTCCACAATCGTAGGCATTTGATATTTTGGAATGGGACAACCTTGTCAAATTTTGCTCATTGATTTTAGCAAGACATGCGTTTGATATTTTCAAATGGGACGCCCTTTGCTGTCAGCAGTGTCGATCAATTTTTTCTTTATTCTTTAGTTGTGAAGTAAATATTGCCTTTGACATGTGAGTCGCTGAGATGCATAATCATTGATTGTTTTGAATGTTCTCTATGAATTGCCAGGCATGTGTGTTTGATTGCAATGTACAGAAACGCTAAAAAGCTGCTCAAACTCTTTGTACTCCTTCTGTTCCTTTTTACTTCGCACATTGTAAAAGCGCATACTTTTTTGTATAAGATTGGTCAAAGTAGAGATACTTTGGCTGCAGACAAAACTTGTATGCAGACTAGAAAGGACCGGAGGGAGTACATGTGAAACTTCTACAAACGAGGTGATCACCCTAGGAATAATGCTAGTACGTATTGTTTTGCATGTTCATCCAATGCCAGTGATATAGGAATTCGAACTAATCGAAATAAATTCATTCATACACGATCGGATTTCATATAAACATGCCGGATTTCATTAGGTTTTATAAATTCTTCAACTAAAAAGGGGTGCACTAGAGGTATAATTAATTAACCGAAGCTACCCACCTGTGTCCCGCTGAGCCGAACAAAAGCTTCAGTGACTTAACTGCAGGTGCAGTTGTGTAACTGACATGTGGCCTGTTGGGCCCACATGTCAGTCAGCCAAGTGCGCCAGCAGTTAAGTAGAAGCAGCGTTCTTCTCCAGCGCAGCTCTCCGACTCCACGTCGCCGCCAAGAAACTAACCGGCTGTCAATGGTCAACCCGCCTAGCTTGGCTTCAACTGGAGGGTAGCAGCGGTGGCCTTACTTGGACCCGAGCGGCGGCGACCTACCGTGTTCTACTCTTCCTCATTTTTGTGTGGCGCGGCCTCATTGGCAGCGGGGCGGGGCCTCGGCGGAGCCGGCAATGTCCTCTTTCTCGTTGCCGGCGGGCGGCGCCTCAGCGGAGCGGTGGAAATCCTGCTCCACATTGCCGGCAGGGTGGGGCCTCGGCTGAGCCGGCGATGTCCTCTAACTCGTTGTTGGCGGGGCGGGGCCTCGGCGGAGCCGGCGGTGTCCTCTGCCTCGTTGTTGGCGCCGCGGGGCCTCGCTGGAGCAGGGCCTCATCGACGCCAGCAGAGTGGGGACTCGTCAGAGCCGGCATTGTCCTCTGCCTCATCCTCGGTCTCGCCAAACAGCGCCTCGCTCGCTTCATCGCCCTCTTTGCTAGCCTCTTTGTAGGCGGCTGCAGCCTCTGCCACCCGCATGCGGTATCGCCAGCGCTCGAGGTGGCCCTTGCGGGCGGAGCGGTACGAGTCGAGCAGCGCCTCCTGCTCCGCCCGCTCCGTGGTGATCTGCTCCTCCGCCTGCAGGTGCTCCTGGAGGAGATGGTGGTTGTAGGCAGCATCGGCCTGCGCCTCTCGGAAGTGCTCCTCACGCATCTGCCTCATCCTGTCCATATATTGGGCACAAGCCTCGCCGATGTTCATGGTGCAATGCACCGGCGAGGATGGCGCGGAGGAGGGGGTTGGCGTCGGATCGTCGACTACCATGTTCTGCATTGGGACATCGTCGTCCTCCGGCTGCCTGCCGGCCAGCCGGTCGGCAGCAATGGCTGCCATCTCCTTTTCGTCCGTCGTCGGCCCGTCCCTAAGAGTGCTGGAGCGCGAGGAAGCCATGGTGGGCAATAGTGGTGTGGAAAGGAGAAAGGGAACGGATGCGGATGACTGCGGCTACGGCCGGCGCAGCAGTTTATATAGCAATGGTGGGTGGGCGGAGGGACGGACGTGTGGTGCCGGAGTAGCCACCTCGGCAACCACGCATCATTAATGTGGGCGGCAGATGGACGGACGGACGGCACTTGTGTCATTTGAAGGTGGAGCAATCGCCTGCACCGGGAAGCGGGGCGGGCAGCACTGACTGTTTCGGGCGAAAAGGGCGCGCGGGCGAGGAGATGACTTTACTTGGAGAGGGTGACAATGGGGACCCACCAAGTCCATAGCCTCACGTACGCAAGTGCCTCCTTATTATATATATATATATAACTATAATTTATTTTGCTTCCTCCTGGTTTCCTCACATCACGGTCCCACACCATTGTCAACCTATGTACTCCCTCCTTTCCGGTTTATAGGGCTTATCTCAAAATTTTAGTTTTTCCATTTTATAAGGCTCAATTTGGTTGTTTTCCATCACATGTTCAGATTCCAAGGTGCATTAAATCATTGCATGCAAGTATTAAGAGAAAATTGACCAATGCATGTACTTTATGCATGCATGCATTGCAATTAATGCATTGATAAACATAATTTTTTGAGGATAACAAGAGCATTAATTAGGTGCTTTTGCAAAACTACAAAAAGTATTCCACCACTCGCCATCTACCTTGATTGGTGAGATTTTTGAATTGAGCACTATAAACCGGAAAGGAGGGAGTAGTCAATAAACGAGAGAATTGCACAAGAAGTGGCCGACAGCTGGGACCAAGCAGCTCGAGCAGTATTTGTGTTTTTGAGGTGTGAGCACTGCAGGGTTTTTCGATGTTTAGCCCAAATATTAATTTTTCTCCTCTGAACAACAACAAAAACATCGCTGCAGGTATTAACTAGGCGGTCTGTGGCCCGTCTATCCCAGGCCAGATATCCAGCCCAGATATTAATTTTTTTTCAAGCTGAAAATGGCTAGCCCAGCTATACTTTTTTTAGGAATACCCGGGCAAGGTCAAGTTGTTATTCTCCGCCCCGCTGGGCTGCAAATCTTTCCTAGGAGGGATGCATTAGGCTTAACAAGAAAATGGGCTTTAAGAAATAATAAATGGGATGTAATTATAAAAACTGGGCAGTAACTATAAAAAATGCACCAAAATCGTGATTACTTTATAAAATATTATTTTTGGATATTGAAAATTTTAATTTCATTAATTGTTGCGATCGCAATGTTTCGTTGGATTTTTACGTAATATAAATTTATATTGCAATTATATTTAATCTGACTAGAAATTTCGGGATAAAAATATTTCGGATCCCATCAAATGTGGGAAATTTTATTGAATTCTGTTTCGCACGGTTGGTTGAAATGGACTGTACTTTTAACAAACTGTAAATGGGCTGTAGTAAATTCCATTAGAATTCAAAAATGGGCTACACATTCTTACAAATCTCAAATGGGCTATAAGTTCTCCGCCACACACTTCTGGCCTTACTAAGTTGACGCGTCCCCTAAAAAAACAGAGTTGATGCGTATGCAAGGCTTTGTCAACCTATAGCCAACACACGGTTCTAGCAGCACTGGCTGTTGGATGTCCATCCAACGGATGTCATGCTTCTTCTTCAATCTCGGATATTCTAGCTTCACCCGCCCAAAAATGATTCCTCCCCCTGACATCTGGGGCGCACCATTTTGGAAGCTGACCTGTGGGCCTACTGAGTTGACGTACCAAGGGCTTTGTCAACTTAGTCAATATAAACGATTCTAGCTGCAGTGACCATACGATGTCCATCCAAAGACCGTCGTGCTTCTTCAACCTCTGGTCTTCTTGCTCCAGCCGCCCAAAGCAGCGCTGGTCGTCCCGCCTACTCCTGCCTCCCGTGGCCGGCTGTGCTGCCACGGAGGCCTCACCGCCCCCTACTACTCCTACCGCTGGCCAGGCCATCCCTCAACTCACCCACACCCCCTGTTATTCTGCGGCGACGGCAGCGCAGCCGAACCAGTGATGTCACATCCCCAGAATATTGCCTGTATTAGTTGCATGTTAGAGTACTCATGCATCATGTCTAAATTTCTGAAACTTGGAATTGAGGAAAGTGGAAGCCTCAAAAACTTAAATAAAAGAAGGGCAAATAACCCTGGAAATCTCATTCTTTGTTTCCAAGATGTCCTTTTGCAATGTTTGAGAATTTTGGCAAGAGCTATATATCAAACCAAAATTTAGGAACATTTTTAAGGAATTTTTTTGGGACTTTGAATTTAAATCAATAGCTATTTGAATTTGAACTTATATTCATATAACTAGAATATATTTTCAAATGCTTCTGAAATAATTTATGTGCCTTGGAAAAGCCCATCAAGCAACATAAATAAATTCAGAGGAAGTTTGGCACTTGTTTGAATTCAAACAGTGGGAAATGAACTAAATGAAATAACAGAAAACTAAATAAATAGAAAATAGCCGAGAGAGAGTGACTTACCTGGCCAGACCGTTACTGTACCAGCCCAGCCCACTGGAGATGCCAGTCATCCCCTACCTCACGCCAATAGGCAGGGGCGTGTGGCGTCCACACGTCACCACGCGCGCGGCCACTTCCTGCTTACCACCGCTG
>NC_057798.1:195033031-195036890 GCF_018294505.1 Triticum aestivum
GCGCTCGCGCCCGCAGCCACCTGAGCGAGCTGGTCGCCACTGTTCACTGCCACCGCGCCCAGTGCCATCCCCTCGTCTCCCCAAGCTCTCCAGAAGCTCCGCCATTCTCTGCTGCGTCTCCTCACCGACAAGCACAAGGCCCGGAGCACCACAGTGTCGCCCTCGAGCTCACCACTGCCGCATCTGGCCACCGGAGGTTGCCGCCAATTCCTGCACTGGAGGTCGTCCCCGAGCACTCTAAGCATCTCTGCTAGTCCGCTTTGAGCTCCACTCCGTTTCCCCTCCTTCGTCTTGCTCATTCCCGTGCCGTAGCACCCTCGCCCACATGCCCGAGCACCGCCGTCCGCCATGGCCGGCTAGCTTTCTTGACCCGATCCCCTCCGCTCGAACCCGTGGCACCAGCGTGCTTCTGGTGGCCCGTGGATACCACTTAGCCCATCAGATCCTCCCCTAGCGCACCGCAGCCCCGTTCCCGAGTGCACCCGAGCTCCGGCCACCGCAAAGCTCATCGCCGGTGCCGCTACAGCCTGCATCAGCTCGAGCCACCACCACCATCGTACGCACCTTGTTGCGGGTGTTCCAACGCACCCGGCCGCGCGACCTCTCGTTGCCGGAGTTGGCCGGACGAGCGACCTTGTCGTGCCCTATTTACACCGGCGGCTAAACACCGATTACAGCTGACGTGGAGCATTAGGTCAGGTGCTAATCACTCGGTTAATTAACCCCTAGTGTATGACATGTGGGACCGCGGTTGTTAAAAACACCGGTCAAGTTAAATAACCCCCTGTTAACTCTCTATCTCACTAACATGTGGGCCCCGGTGTAAGGTTTGACCTGGACCGGCCCCTGTTGACTTGCTGATGTCACACTGAGGTCATGCTGACGCGGTTAATCATTTGCTGGATTAAAAATAATCCAAGAAATTCTAGAAAATAGTTGAATCTTCTAAAATTCATAGAAATGCAACCATAACTCCAAATGCAATAATTTATATATGAAAAATTATCAGAAAAATGCAATCTATCCATCTGTACCATTTTCATGCATGTTGGAACAACTTATAGTTGCTGAATAGGGCAAATCAAATGTTTGGCATTTAAATAATCACATATGGAGTTTGAATTTGAACCTTCAGTTCAAACCAACTTCATTTAATCTGATTGCTAGTTGCATTAGCTCAAACACTAGCATATTACCATGTCATGATCATGCATCATATTGTTGCATTGCATTGATTGTGTTCATTCTTTGTTGCCGGTGGTTGTTCCCCCTCAGTAGACGTATGTTTCGACGATGAGTTCGATGACACCGATGAAGAGCTATACTATCTTCAGAAGTGCCAGGCAAGCAAAACCCCCTTGTTCATTCTGATACAATCCCAGTCTCTCGCTCCTGCTCTCTTTTACTGCATTAGGACAACAATGACTCATATGTTACATGCTACGGTAGTTGAACCCCTTTTCCTCTGCATGACCTGTCATTGCCACAGTAAATAGATAAAACCCACTAGCATGAGTAGGAGTTGTTTGAGCCCTGATGTGCCTACTCATACATGCTTGTTTGTCATGCCTTCTACTGCTTAGAGTTGAGTCAGGACTGATTCATCGAGGATGAATTGGAGGTGTGTGAACATGTCCTACTGTGCGTGAGCTAAGTGTGTGAACACGATTTGGTAAAGGTAGCGGTGAGAGGCCATGTAGGAGTACATGGTGGGTTGTCTCATTGAAACCGTCCTCAGGAACTGTGTTCTGTGTTTGTGATCCATGAACAGTTACTACCACACATTGGGCTCCGGGCACTCCAAGCTCTCTCGACTTATTAATCTACTCGATCTCTGTCTAGGAGTTGCAACTAGTTTCTGGTGTTTGTAGGTAGTGCTAGTAGTCTACCAAGTGGCACCCGGTACAGGTGGGCTTGGGACAGACTAGGCGCAGTGGCACGGTGTACCAAGTGGCACCCGGATGGTGGGCTTGGGAACCCTGCTCACATCGTTTGGGGCCGTGAGCGACACCCCGGCCGGATCTCCTTGCGGATGGAACCCGAATAGGTGATAAACCTGGACGAGAGACTTGTGTGGTCAGTCAAGTCGTGGTCGACACCCTCGCTGGGCTTCCGCTTGAAGGTTGCCGAGTACATGTCATGTAAACGGTGATATGTGGTGAGAGCGTGTGTGAAGAAGTACACCCCTGCAGGGTTAACATTATCTATTCGAATAGCCATGTCCGCGGAAAAGGACTTCTGGGTTGCCTGTACAGTTCATAGACAAGTGAAAGTGGATACTCTAAAATAAGCAAGATAAGCGTGAGTGCTATGACTGGCGTTCTCGTAGGGATACGGGAGCGGATCCATAGTGGTTTATTGATATGGTGAATATGTGGACTCGGGTGCGCCACATCAAAAGAGTTACTTGCAGTTGTAGTTCAGGTTAGCCACCGAGTTAAAGCTGGCTTGTTGCAGTTAAACTCCACCATCCCTTTGTTGATAGTGATGCATATGTAGATAGTTCTGATTTAAGTCTTGTTGTGTACATTTGTACTCACGTTTGCCTATTTTATGTTTTTGCAGAGAGACTTCAGTCTCATTAGTAGTTCCGCATGGACTTCGACGTTTAGCTTGTTACCTCAGCTATGATCTTGTGCCCTCGGCAGGATCTGGTAGATAGTCAGGCTTCTCAGCCTTTTTCATTTGTAGATGTCTGTACTCAGACATGTTAAGCTTCCGCTTGTGCTTGACTTGTGTGCTCTGAATGTTGGGTCATGAGACCCATGTTTGTAATATCTCGCTCCTCGGAGCCTATTGAATAAATACTTGAGTTGTAGAGTCGTGTTGTGCTGCCATGTTGTATTTGCACATATCGAGCATATTGTGTGTATGTTATTGAAATGCTTGGTATGTGTGGGATTTGACTATGTAGTTGTTTATCCTTGGTAGCCTTACCGGGAAATGTCTCCTAGTGCTTCCACTGAGCCTTGGTAGCTTGCTACTACTCCAGAACACTTAGGCTGGTCGGCATGTGTCCTTCTACGTTCTTGTGTTTGTCCCTTCGGGGAAATGTCACGCAATGTCTACCGGAGTCATGTTAGCCTGCTACAGCCTGGTTTGCCGGAGTCCTGCTAGCCCAGTTGCTACAGCCCGGATTCACTAGCTGATAACCGACATGTTCGTTGATGGGTCATGTATGCTTGTCCCTGTAAGTTAGTGCCACTTTGGGTTCACGACTAGCCATGTCAGCCCGGGCTCCTTGTCATATGGATGCTAGCGACACTATCATATACGTGTGCCAAAAGGCGCAAACGGTCCCGGGCCTGGTAAGGCGACACCCGTGGGAATACCGTGCGTGAGGCCGCAAAGTGATATGAAGCATTACATGCTAGATCGGTGTGCCATTGAGCCGTGGTCCTGACAAGTGAACCCTTGTACTCCTCTCCGCGTGTGCATCCACTGCCGCGTCTTCCCCGGCTCCGTGTCGTCCCCTTCCTAGGCCTCGCCGTCGTCCACCGCCGTGGTGCTCTCGGCGCGGCGTGGTCAACGTGGTCAAGGAACGACTTCCATCGGACGTGGACTGTACGTGGAGAGGCTGACAGCTGGGTCCACTGCTGCCGCAAGGAAGTGCCTCCTTATTACGCGCAAAATAATTATTCCTCCACCTGACAACCGGGACCCACCAGACGGGCCACCGTATTTCGCGAAAAAAAATGATTCTCCCCCTGACTGCTGGGACCCACGAGCTACATCTTCGCACGCAAGGAAGTGCGTCCGGAAAAAACAATTCATCCCCCTGACTGCTGGGACCCACCAGCTACATCTTCGCACGCAAGGAAGTGCGTCCGCAAAAAAAACGATTCGCCCCCCGACTGCT
>NC_057798.1:195037171-195038380 GCF_018294505.1 Triticum aestivum
ACCCACCAACTACACCTTTGCACGCAAGGAAGTGCGTCCGGGCAAAAAACCCGATTTTCCCCCCTGACTGCTGGGACCCAGCAGCTACACCTTCGCACGCAAGGAAGTGCGTCCGGCCAAAAAAAAACGATTCGCCCCCCTGACTGATGGGACCCACCAGCTACATCTTCGCAGGCAAGGAAGTGCCAGATAGTCGGGACCCACCTGGTTGAAGCGTACGTAGTGTTGTCATTCTGGTCGCGAACGTGTACGTACATACTGGTCGTTGTAGAGGCGCGCACGTGTCATAGTAGAGGCGTGCACGTAGCATGTACACATACGTACAGCGGCCAGGGTGCAAGAAAGAAAATATGGCCACGTACGTACATACGGACAGGGTCTCAAACGCCTACTCGCGCATATGTACGGCCAGGGCTCGTGTACATGGTTGGGTCGGAACGGAGAAACAGCGTCGTCGTCGTGTTCATGGGGAGGCAACGGAATGCGTCGTGTTCATGGGGAGGCAGCGGAATGCGTCGTGTTCATGAGGAGGCAACAGAATGCGTCGTGTTCATGGGGAGGCAACGGAATGCGTCGTGTTCATCGGGAGGCAACGGAACGCGTGGGAGCCAACCGGCTTGGTCGGAACGGAATGCGTCGTCGTGTTCATCAGGAGGGCTTGGAAGGAACGGGCGATGGAAACGAGGCCTAGCGTACCACAGAACGGAGGAAACGGCCTTGTGTTCGACCGGCCACGTTCGAAACGGGATCCTGTTCATTGGGAGGGGTCTGGCGTACCGCAAAACGGAGGAAATGGACCTCCTATGGTCAAAACAGGGGTCCTGTTGATCGGGAGGGGTGTGACGTACCGCAAAACGGAGGAAACGGACCTCCTACGGTCGAAACAGGGGTCCTGTTGATCGGGAGGGGTGTGGCGTACCGCAAAACGGACGAAACGGACTTGTGTTGGAGCGATACGGTCGAAACGGGGTCCTGTTCATCGGGAGGGGTGTGGCGTACCGCAAAACGGGACTCCACGGGATACTGTTCATCTCCACCGTCCACCTCCTCCAGCCTCCACGGGCTACCGTCGACCTCCTCCAGCCTCCACGGGCTCCTCTTCATCCAGCCTCCACCGCGCGCTACTCCACCGGCTACTGTTCAACCACCCCTCCATGGGCACCCCTCCACCGTCTACTGTTCATCCAGCCCTCCACACCATGGAGTCCT
>NC_057798.1:195038870-195130133 GCF_018294505.1 Triticum aestivum
CAATCGATCGGCTTCAGTTAGCAGAAGTAGTGAAGGAATCACTCGATCGGGTTCAGTTAACAGTCATCGATCGATCGCTCGGGTTCAGTAATGCATAGCCTGCAGTGCAATCGCTCGGGTTCAGTTAGAGCCCAACGCCTCGCTCTGGTTCAGTTAGAGCCAACGCCTCGCACACACGAGCGTATGTATACGAGAGAAATGCGCATCCCTCGGCCCCCGACCTCCCACCGTAACCGGGAACTCCCCGAAATTTTCCTCGCCCTCGCGTCTACCACGGTTTTTTCCGTCATGGACGGCCCAAAGAATGTCATGCAGCTGCGTCTCCGGCCCGCCCAAGACGAAAAGCCCATTTTCTGTCATGATTTTTTGTCATAGAAGTACGACCCACCACATCTATGATGATACCGGGTTTTCTCACAATTATCGTCATAGAAGTGTCATATGTATGACAGAAAAAATTTCGTTCGGCCCAAAATGTCACGGATGTGTCTTTTTTTTGCAGTGTGAGCCAGCGCGGGACTCACGAGGCCCTACCTCAAGGCGGGTTGCGCCTGATCTTGAGCCTTGGGTGGTTGAGTGTTCCTACGGCGTGTTTAGGTACAAATGCTCTACGTCCTCAGGTCCCGGCCCTCGAGCAAGCTCAGCCGCCGCTGGTATGCCAGGTCGCGGTGCCGTGGACAACGCCAGGGGGTGAGGGCTGGAGAGCCAGTAAGAGCCCCTGAGTCGCGATGCTCAGGCGCCCCCCCCCCCTTTTAACGTGCAAGCGATTTGCATGAGGGAGAAAAAGGGGGCTGCGGTAGGCGGAAGATGATAATCATAGGCAGGTTAAGCATGAAAGGCAAATTGGCTTAGATAACTGCAGGAAGGATACGTGCCACTGGGTCAGGCCTGAGCGGCTTGGGGATGACGCAGCCCGAGGGGAGCCCCCAGCAAGGTAAACTAAATACATAAGCAAAAGGGATACATGTCGCAGGGACAGACCCACGCGACCTGGGAATAATGCAGCCCTGAGGGCACTCCCAGCTGAAATGAACTTGAAAGATGTCACCTGATACCATTGCAGAGCGAGTGCTGGAGTAGCTGACGATACGCGGTAAAGAGGTCGATCCTCACGAGCCACCGGAGCCCTAAGCCTCGGGAGGCTCTGGGGGTCCGGGCGGTTCCTCGAGGACCATCTCCATCTTTGCCAGGACCGCATGGTGCCTGGCCTCCTGAGCTACCAGAATGCTCCACAGAAGACGCTGGTGAGCGACACCTGCGTTCAGCAGGCCGAAAGGCATGCAAACGTAGTTGTGCGGCACACCCTCGTAACGTCCCACACGCGAAGGCCATAAGCGCTCCTGAGACGCGACTCGGCTGAGCCCTGGTTAGTCGATGCAGACGTGCAGCCTACCATCCTCGCCGGGATGCGGATCCATGCCAGGTAAGCGGTGGTCGCCGTGTATGACTCTTGATTCTTGAAGCTCCTGAGTGGCCTTGGTGATGAACTCCTGAGGGTTGGGCCCTCCTTGCCCCATGCCTTCCTGAGGGAAACGTGCCGCATAGCACGCCTCCAAGTGGTGCCCGAGCGCCTCCCTCGTGATCTTGGCAAAGTCTGAGGCCCTCAAGGAGAGAGCCCCCGATCCTTGCCCGAGGAGGGCGCCGGGCGTGCCTTCCTAGCAACGAAGGGAGGCGCCCCTTGCACGGGCACAGATCCTGACGCAGTGCTTCCAGAGATGCCAACCTCCTGAGGCCTTGAGCTGGGTGATGTCTTCTTCTTCTTGGGAACTGCCTCGGGAGGGTTCTCACTCTTGCTCTCTCGGTCCTCGACTGATGCAGCTTGGAAGGCACGCTCGAGAGAGCACACCGCATCCTTCTCTTCGCAGGGGACTGTGATGATTCCGCCGCTTCCCGGCATCTTGAGGACATTGTAACCATGGTGAGTTACCGCCATGAACTTGGCCAGGGTTGGATACCCGAGGATGGCATTGTATGGCAGGCGAATATGGGCAACGTCGAAGTCGATGAGCTCAGTACGGTAGTTCTTGCGCTGTCCGAAAGTGACAGGGAGGCGAACCTGCCCTATTGGAGTGGTGGAGCCATCTGTGACTCCTAAAAAAAGGCATGGTTGGTTGAAGTTGGTCATAAGGCACTTGGAGGTTGTTGAACGTCTCGACGGATATAACGTTGAGTCCAACGCTGCCATCGATGAGGGTCCTGGTAACTTGCACATTGCTGATGACTGGGGAGCAAAGCATTGGGAGGACGCCAGCTATAGCCGCACACTTGAGCTGGTCCGCTAAGCTGAACGTGATGGCGCACGTCAACCACCTGAGAGGGCGTGTGGCCTCGAGCTTGGGGAGGACTACGTTCACCTCACGAGCAAACTGCTTGAAGATGCGCTAAGAGGCTGGGGCCTGGGCACCGCCCAAGATGCAAGCGATAGCACGTGGCTCCTAAAAGCCCCCAGCCCCCTCGTCCTGGTGGTGGTCGTCATTCCTTCTTGGAGGTGGTGGCAGAGGAGAAAGGCATGCGTTGCCCTGCGGGCGATCCTCGCGAGGCTGATCCCTCCAAGCCCCCTCGCGAGGCTGGTCCTACCAGCGATCCTCGCGAGGTCGGTCACACCACTCCTGGCGAGGGCCTCGATTGTCCCATCGTCCTCCACCTCTTCCTCCTCCTCGGTCGTAGCCCCGGTCGTTGCGCTCGGGGCATCGACCGATGCTTCCTTCTCGAACGGCTCTGAGCTCCTGGCACTCGTTGGTGTTGTGGGTGTAGAGGTTGTGGTAGGCATAGAGTCGGTTGCCCTTGGACGACTTCGGCTGGTCCCTGTCGCGCTTCGTGTCTGGTTCTGCTGCGAGCACAGTTGCCCCTTTGCGCTTCACGCCCTTGGCCTTGGCTTTCTTCTCTTCTGGGTCAGCAGCTGGAAGCTCGAGGAGGGAGAGGCGTCCCTCCTCAGCTCTTGCACACTTGGTCGCTAGGTTGAATAGCTCCAGGGATGTGCACAGATCCTTGTGGATGGCCAACTCCTCCTTCATCTTGACGTCGCAGATGTCGTCAAAGAACACTGAGATGATGGCCTCTTCAGTCACCTTGGGAATCTTGAGGCGAGCGCTGTTGAAGTGCTGGACGTACTTCTGCAGGGTCTCTCCCGGCTGCTGCTTGATGCGGCATAGGTCACCCACGACTGGAGGACGGTCGGGAGTGCCCTGGAAGTTGGCGATGTAGCGGCTGCGCATCTCGTCCCAGGAGGAGATAAAGCCGGGAGGCAGGTTCAGGAGCCAGGTGCGGACACCATCCTTGAGCGCCATGGGAAACCAATTCGCCATGACCTTCTCGTCTCTGTTGGCTGCCTTGATGCCCAGCTCATAGAGCTGCCGGAACTCCGGGGGGTCGGCAGTGCCGTCGTAGCAAGGAGGCAGATCTGGCTTGAACTTGCCCGGCCAAGCGACACTGCGTAGCTCGGTGGTGAAGGTGCGGCAGCCTGCAGTGGCCACCGGAGCCCTTTGCAGACGCGGGGCTTGCTCTTGGAGATTCCCGCGTGCCGCCGCCGGGGGCAGCACGGGGTCTTGACGTGCTGGAGCAGGGAGCATGCAAGCGCCTTCTTGGGGCCGAGGGGCAGCTCCTTTCTTGTCGCGGGGGCACTAGACGCGGTGGGTCTCGTCCAGGGGCCGCGTGCCTTGGAGCCAGGGCACCTTCTTGGGGAGGAGGAGGCGGAGGCGCCTCCTGAGCTGCATCACCCATGCAGGACGGAGGGTGAGGCAGCGAGAGGGACGGTGCAGGAGAGCCCCCTGCGGCGCTGACGAGCTCGGTGATGCGAGCGAGCCACTCCTCATAGAGGTCGTCGATGGGGCGGTAGTGCAAGAGCTCACGTGCCAGGAGCAACGCGGCCTGCGCGTCCGTGGGAGCGCGACGAGCGTGAGACGACGAGCCAGCTGGAGCTAGCGACAGAGTGGCGGTGCGGCCTTCCCGCCGCACTGAGGGATGCAGCGATGATGCTTGCTGCTCGTTCCCCGCCGAGCTGGTGGCGGCGTTGGTGGCAGGCGACGGAGAATGACGAGGCGGCCCACCAACAGGGGTCGTCTGGGTGACGCGGGTGGCGAGAGCAGCCCGACGCTCGGTGCGATCTCGGCGAGCGTCCGCCTTGGATGCGACAAAACAATGGAACGCGGAACTGCGGAAAGAGGATTTCGGTGCACCCCTACCTGGCGCGCCAAATGTCGGTTATCGGGTTCTGGCAAAACCCTTAATGTTCGAACTCTGGGTGCGCACGAAGATCTTATCCCTACGGATCCACGCCCCAAAGCCTCGTCGCGAATCTAAGCTACATGATGAACGACACAGAGGACACAAGGTTTATACTGGTCTGGGCCACCGTTGTGGTGTAATACTCTAATACAGTGTGTGGTGTGGTGGATTGCCTCTGGGGCTGATGATGAACAGTACAGAGGAAGAATAGCCTCGCGAGGGGTGTTCTTGTGGTGGTGTGTTTGGAGAGGAATGGCTCCGTCTCTCTTGGCTCTAGGTGAGATCCAGATGCCTTCTACTGTGGTGGCTATCTCTATTTATAGGGGCCCTGGTCCTCTTCCCGAATATTGAGCGGGAAGGGAGCCAACAACGGCCATTTTGAAGGGGGCAGCCAGTACAAGTTATCCTGACTAAAGTTGGTCTTCGACTGCCAAAGGCACTGGCGGTGACGCCGTCTTGGGCTCCACAGTGACCTCCGTCCTGCCGTCCTGCTGGTCTTGGTCTCGTTGCACTGATAAGGAAACATTTGCTTGATGCCTCGGTACTCCGCACCTGCGCTTGCTCCCTTTGCACCAAAGAGAAAACAAGGACACTGTGCTGGCTGGCTCCCGCCTGGTCTCGATCGTCATGGCTTGCATCACGAGCACCTCGCGAGGTACTCCTTGTCTTGATTTCTCCGCCTCCTCGCGAGCCTGCCTGGTGAGGCCGCCCCAAAGGAAGCCTTGTGTCGTCCGCCCCGTGAGGCATGGCCCCTCGCAAGGGTCTTGAGCTTGGGTTGATGAAGACGGGCCGTACTGGGCCACTACTTGAGCCACGCCGCAGGCCGCAGGCAGGCAAGTCTGGGGACCCCCGTTCCCAGAACGCCGACACCTGGAGGCTCACGCACCCCGAGCACTGCGAGGGGTCAGTCAGGTGCAGCGAGAGGATGTGGCGCAAGAGGGTGACAGAAGGAGCAATGCCTACCATGGCTTCGCAAACAAAGGCGAAGATGGCGATAAGGGCAACAGATTAGGGATCAAGATGCATCATATGGATCTGGTAATGGGAAAGCACTGCGTTGAAGAAGGCGGAGAAAGGGGGAACCAGGCCAGCCCATAGGGCGTTGACAAAGAACCGAACCTCAGTGACTGTCCTGTCAATGGAGGCGCGGGACGCAGGCCAAGCCATCGTCTTTCCCCACTCGTTGAAGCTAGAAGCGAGCACGGGGCAGACCTTGCCCATGGCCTCTAGGTTGAGCACCAGCGACCGGCCGACGGCGGGCTCGATTGTCGGGGACGGATTGGCTGAGGACAGAGCCTTCTTCCCCTTCTCCGTGCTGGTCGGCGCCATGGCAATGGAGGGTGTAGAGCTCAAGTCGGATTGGGAGCGGAAGCAGGAGCTCGAGGGAGAAGGGAGAATAGGAAGCACGCTGCCTACGAGGAGGAAATAACTGTGTAGGGCTTCGTGGCCGCCTATCTAGGCGGATATTGGGGCAGCGTGGGGAAGCGGAGACGCCCACGTCCAATCAGTAGCCACGCGTCGACTAAGGCCGCAGGCTATTGGGGCCCATGGCGCTCAGCACTTGCCCTTTGGCTTCGCCGCTAAGCCAAGTCCGAGCACGCCTTGGGACCGAGGGCTACTGTTAGCGTTCTGGGAACGGGGGTCCCCAGACTTGCCTGCCCGCGGCCTGCGGCGTCGCTCCACCAGTGGCCCGGTATGGCCCATCTTCATCAACCAGACACTCAAGACCCTCGCGAGGGGCCAAGCCTCGCGGGGCGAACGACACAAGGCCTCCTCAGGAGTGGCCTCACCAGGCAGTCTCACAAGGAGGCGGAGAGATCAAGGCAAGGGGTACCTCGCGAGGTTCCCGTGACGCAAACCATGACGACCAAGGCTAGGCGGGCGCCAGCGCATGAAGTGTCCTTGTTTCCCCTTTGGTGCTAAGGGGGCAAGCGCAGGCGCGGAGTACCGAGGCATCAGGCAAAGGTTTCCATATCGGTGCAACAAGACCAAGGTCAGCAGGACGGCAGGACGGAGGTCATCGTGGAGCCCAAGACAGCGTCATCACTAGCGCCTTTGATAAGCGAAGGCCACCTTTAGTCAGGATAGCCTGTACTAGTTGTCCCCTTTCAAAATGGCCGTTGTTGGATCCCTTCTCGCTCAATATTTGGGAAGAGGACCAGGGCCTCTATAAATAGGGCTAGCCACCATGATAGAATGGACGGATCGTTTCATCCCCGACCAAACCATACTAGCTCAAGAACACGTCTCCTCGCGAGGTTGTTCTTCCCTTGTACTATTCATCATCAGCCCAAGAGGCAATCCACCACCGCCACATAGGAGTAGGGTATTACACCACAACGGTGGCCCGAACCTGTATAAACCATGTGTCTCTTGTGCTGTGAGTTCATCATGTTAGCTTAGAGATCGCGGCGAGGCTGAGGGCGTGATTCAGCAGGGGGAAATCTTCATGCCCACCCAATGTTTGATCCTCAAGGGTTTTGCCAGAACCCGATATCCGACAATAATGATCATTGCCTAGATATCGTCAAGATTATTTGAAGTTCTATCAATTGCCCAACAGTAATTGTTTTCCAACCATTTGCTATTTTTCTCAAGAGAAGCCACTAGTGAAACCTACGGCCCCCGGGTCTCTTTTCATCATATTTGCCTTTTCAATCTATTTTCCTTCGCTTTTACTTTCAGATATATTAAACCAAAAATACAAAAATACCTTGCTGCACTTTATTCTATTTGCGATCTATTTATCCTATCTATGACAACTTTATCACGTCTTCTGGCCCATTCAAGGCACTATTACCCGAAAGGGATTGACAACCCCTTTAACATGTCAGGTTGCGAGTATTTGTTATTTGTGTGTAGGGGATGTTTACGTTGTGTTGCTTGGTCTTCCTACTGGTTCGATAACCTTGGTCTCATCACTGAGGGAAATACCTACTGTCGCTATGCTGCATCATCCCTTCCTCTTTGGGAAAATACCTACGTAGTTCAAGCAGGCATCAAAAGGAATTTCTTGCGCCGTTGCCGGGGAGGATCTTCAACATCAACCAGGTTCCTAATCACAAATCTCATCTCCTCGCAATTTACATTATTTGCCATTTGCCTCTCATTTTCCTCTCCCCCACTTCACAAAAATTTGCTGTTTTATTCGCCCTCTTTTTTGTTCGCCGTTTTCTCGTCAGATCTGTTTTTGTGTGCAATCTTCTTGACCACTTTTTCATCGTTATGGATAGTTCTTCCTCTATTGCGTACAACCCCAAGAACGAGGTTCTTAACTTTAAACAAAGGGGAGTGGATAATTTAAAAGATTCTTGCACTAGTACACGTCGGTGATATACAAATGGTTTTTAACCCCTTTCCGCAATGACATTTGGAACCGTCGCCAAGTGAGTGTGGGCGATAGGGGGGTCCTTCCCACACGACCCAGAAATCGTCGGGGGTAGGGAGCCAACATGCATATACAGTAGTCCTACTCGTTTGTGCTTGTATTGCCATCGCATCGGTATTCTGTGGTGCTACGTTTACGAAGCACGGCCCATCACAAATAGTTCACTCTTATAGAACGTGTATGATAAGCATTCCCAAACCGTATGCGATAAATAATTAAGAAGATTAGCTAATCGTCGTACAAGTGTCGGATAGGATTACGAAATGTCGGACCGTTGTAACATCGTCGTACACGACAACTATCGCACACACTATTTTGTGGTGCAACGTTTATGATGCATACTTCATCAGAAACAGTTCATGGTTGTGAATCGTTTATGATAAGGCAACTATCACAAACGTTTATTTTGCCCGCAACATTTGTGATATTGTCTAACATCGCACACGCTTTGCAAACGGCAACTGTGTGCACTCTTGCACACGTTTCCTCTCTGTGAACCGTCTCGGATTATGGTGTATGTCGCAAACGTTTGTGTTTTACCAACTGTGTGCCGTAACGACCCGGTGAGCGTAATTTCACCGTAATTTAATTGCTGCTATATCAAATTGTACTATATTTAAATTTGAATTTGAATTTTAATATTAATTTTAATGTATGCTATAACTTTATTCATATCCATCAGGTTCACACAACCAATGCATTATTCGGTTCATATGTACATATCAAGAATTACATAAGAACCAAATAAAGAATGATGAACCGCAGTTGTATACTTGTACTATTAAAGACGGTAAAGAAAGAGGCAAAATACATTCTGGTTGCTGAACAAGGTGAAGCAGAATGCCCATATTGTGGCCTCCTCCACGCAGAAGGCACGCACGACTCTAGTCCAACCCCTTTTGATGGTCGACTGCCCATCCTTCATGGTCTTCACGAAAATATCTATATAATCATCGTGTTCTGTTAGAAATACTTTAACCTTTGCATGCCCACCAATCATGTAGTTTGAGAGGTAATCTTGAGTAAACTGCTTTGGGAACCACTTCAAAGGAAAAAAAGATTCAGACATTGTCATCTAACACAACTAATTATGGGCAATAAAAAGAAGGCTGGAGAGTTCTTACTTACCATCCTGCAGTTCGCTGTTGTATTGAATAAAGTTGTCGGATTTCGGGATCAGGCAACCCGTGAGAGGTTAAAACAGTAGGGTGCGTGCGGAGATCTCAACCTGCCCAGCCTGCCTACTCACGATCCTCCCTAGCCTAGCGCGAAGAGCTCACAGAGACACAAAGACACAGAGATTTATACTAGTTCGGGCCACCGTTGTGGTGTAATACCCTACTCCAGTGTGGTGTGGTGGATTGCCTCGAGGGGCTATGGATGAACTAGTACAAGGATAAATGTGCCTCAGGAGGTGAGGTGTTCTTGAGCTGGTGTGGTGTTCTACTTGTTCTGGTTTCGGTCCTTCTCTATGGTGGTGGCTAAGTCCTATATATAGTGCCTTGGTCCTCCTCCCAAATATGAGCGGGAAGGTATTCCACAACGGCGGGATTTGAAAGGGGACAAGCAGTACAATCTATCCTGACAAAAGTAGTCTTCGCCTGTGAAAAGCCTCTGGCCGTGACGCTGCGGTGGGCTCGGTGATGACCTCCGTCCTGCCGTCCTGGCGGTCTTGGTCTTGCTGCACCAGAATGGAAACCTTTGGCTGATTCCTCGAGACTCTGCACCTGCGTCTTGCCTCCCTTTAACCGAAGAGGAAACTTGTGCTCTGCACCCGCCTGGCGCCCGCCTGGCCTTGGTTGTCATGGCTCACATCAGCTGAACCTCATGAGGTAGCTGCATAGAACTCTCCGCCCCTTAGGAGTCATCCTGAGGAAGCGAACTCCTTCAGGGGTCTTAGCGTCGTCCGCCTCGCGAGGGTCTTGTGGTGTTGGTGTTGAAGCTAGGTCGTACCAGGCCATCGATGGAGCCACGTGGTGGGCCACAGGCAGGCAGGACTGGATACCCCCAAGTCCAGGATGCCTACAGTAGCCCCCGGGCCCAAGGCGCGCTCGGCCTTGGCTTCTAGGAGAAGCCAAGGGGCAAGGGCGGAGCGCCGCGGGCCCTAACCGCCTGCGGCCTTGATGACGTGTGGCGACTGATTGGACGTGGGAAACTCCGCTTCCCCATGCTGCCTCGGCAACTGCTCAACTTGACCAGTCGATGCTGCATGTTGGGGGTCATGATGGCGCGAGGTTGTGGAGGCCGGCGGTTGGCCCCCCTTGACTATAATGTGGGAGAGGGGTGGAGCCCTCTGTCCATCTTCCCTTCGCCTTGCTCCCGCTTGCTTCTTTCCCCTCCGTCTTGCTCCCATGGCGGTGCCGAAGAGGTTCTCAGCGGCCGAGAAAGGGAAGGCCCCCAAGGAGTGGACAGCCTCCCCTCCTCCCAAGAGCGGCCATGGCCGTGCCCACAAGCATCCTGCGGTCCCTCCGGCAGCATCCAGGGGTCGCGGGCGCGCACCTCCCAAAGACAGTGTTGCGCCGGGCGACCGGGATGGCACCTCTTCCCGCGGCCGGTGCTACAGGTGTCGGAGCAGCCCCCATGATGAAGGGAGGCGCGCCGTGATCGTGCGCCCGCCTCGGCCGCGCTTTTCTTTGCTGGAGGTGCTCCCCGAGTTCGTGGTGTGGTCGGAGAGCCCGGCTGGCACCTCGCTCCGGCTCCCTCACTTCTTCTCCAGCGAGCTTCCTTCTTTGGGGCTTGCTGGCCTCTGGCTGCAGGCTGATGGGTGCTGTAGCAGAGCCTCGTGGGTCAGCACCGAGGTTTCCGCCTCCGACAGCGTGGTGCTGACCCGCGGCTCGCAGACTTTCGCCCGCGCACGTGGCCTGGGTGAAAGGTGCAGCCTACACTTCAAGTACGATGGTCTAGAAACCCTCTACGCAAGGGTATTCAGGGGGGACGGCCGCCGCGTGGGGTGCTGCCCGGAGGACAGCAGCGACGACGACGCTGGCGTCGGCGAACTTGGCCTTGGCGACGTATGATCCTCCTCCCGTGATGGCAGCTCTTCCTCGGAAGAAGCTTGAGAAGCAGTGGCTACGACCGGCCTCCTCGTCGTCATGCTCATGTCGAGGACGCCGGTGGCTCGTCCCGTCGTGGCGCTCCAGTGAAGCAGGAGAGGAGTCCAGCCTAAAGCTGGGGGCCGACGAACTTGGGCTCAAGGCCGGTGGCCCCGGATCTCCTGTTGGAGAACTGGTGGGGCGCCGGGCTACCTTGAGGCGCTGCTTAAGGAGGCGGCGCTGGTGCCAAGCCTGCGTGCCTTTGGGCCTTCC
The DNA here is from genome assembly GCF_018294505.1 of Triticum aestivum. Classification (NCBI taxonomy): domain Eukaryota; kingdom Viridiplantae; phylum Streptophyta; class Magnoliopsida; order Poales; family Poaceae; genus Triticum; species Triticum aestivum. The sequence goes on from NC_057798.1 coordinate 195,049,788, forward strand.
TTGTTTAGCTTTTCCTTTCTCCTGCAAATAAAAAAAAGAAGAATGTACCCTGCGAGGGCGTGTAATGAACTGCTGCTTATGCCTTTTTATGTTATGGTTGCTGTCCTTTGATACGTCTCCAACGTATCTACTTTTCCAAACACTTTTGCCCTTGTTTTGTACTCTAACTTGCATGATTTGAATGAAACTAACCCGGACTGACGTTGTTTTCAGCAGAACTACCATGATGTTGTTTTATGTGTAGAAAAGAAAAGTTCTCGGAATGTCCTGGAAATCCACGGAGGCACTTTTTGGAATTAATAAGAATTTTTGTGAAAGAATTAATGCCAGGGGGCCCACAGCCTGTCCACGAGACAGGGGGGTGCCCCCCCTAGGGGGCAGCCTCCTATCTCGTGGGCCCCCTGGACCTCCACCGACGTCAACTCCAACTCCATATATTCACGTTCGGGGAGAAACAAATCAAGGAGAAAGTTTCATCGCGTTTTACGACATGGAGCCGCCGCCAAGCCCTAATGTCTCTCGGGAGGGCTGATCTGGAGTCCGTTCGGGGCTCCGGAGAGGGGGATTCGTCGCCGTCGTCATCATCAACCATCCTCCATCACCAATTTCATGATGCTCACCGCCGTGCGTGAGTAATTCCATCATAGGCTTGCTGGACGGTGATGGGTTGGATGAGATTTACCATGTAATCAAGTTAGTTTTGTTAGGGTTTGATCCCTAGTATCCACTATGTTCTAAGACTGTTGTTGCTATGACTTTGCTATGCTTAATACTTGTCACTAGGGCCCGAGTGCCATGATTTCAGATCTGAACCTATTATATTTTCATGAATATATGTGTGTTCTTGATCCTATCTTGCAAGTCTACAGTCACCTATTATGTGTTATGATCCGACAACCCCAAAGTGACAATAATCGGGATACTTCTTGATGATGACCGTAGTTTGAGGAGTTCATGTATTCACTATGTGCTAATGCTTTGTTCCGGTTCTCTATTAAAAGGAGGCCTTAATATCCCTTAGTTTCCGTAAGGACCCCGCTTCCACGGGAGGGTAGGACAAAAGATGTCATGCATGTTCTTTTCCATAAGCATGTATGACTATTTACGGAATACATGCCTACACTACATTGATGAATTGGAGCTAGTTCCATATCACTCTATGTTATAGCTATTGCATGAGGAATCGCATCCGGCATAATTATCCATCACTGATCCATTGCCTACGAGCTTTTCATATATTGTTCTTTGCTTATTTACTTTTCTGTTGCTACTGTTACAACTACTACAAAACCCAAAAACATTACTTTTGCTACCGTTACCTTTATTATCATACCACTTTTGCGAGTAAACACTTTGCTGCAGATACTAAGTTATCCAGGTGTGGTTGAATTGACAACTCAATTGCTAATACTCAAGAATATTTTTTGGCTCCCCTTGTGTCGAATCAATAAATTTGGGTTGAATACTTTACCCTCGAAAGCTCTTGCGATCCCCTACACTTGTGGGTTATCGAGACTAATTTCTAGCGCCGTTGCCGGGGAGCATAGCTCTATTCTCTGAGTCACTTGGGATTTATATCTGTTGATCACTATGAAGAACTTGAAAGACGCTAAAACCAAGATTTTGCCCTCAACTACGAGGGGAGGTAAGGAACTGCCATCTAGCTCTGCACTAGATTCTCCTTCCGTTATTAGTAGGCTTGCGACACCTAAACCTACTACTGCTATGAATTCTGATATGTCGCATGTTATTGATGATGCCACTTCTGCTATGCATGATGAAACTACTTCTGTGCGTGATACTACTTTGCCATTAGGTGAATTTCTAGATGAACAACTTGCTAGAGTTAGGGGGAATGAAAATATTGAAGAACCTATTATTGACGATAGTGATGATGAAGGTTCCCCCAATGATTATGTATTACCTGTTGTTCCTAAGGGTTATGTTATGAATGAAGCAGCTGCTATGGAAATCCTTGCTTGCAATGATAGAAATGATCTTAAGAAATTATTAGCTAAATGGAAGCAGCAGTCTCTTAATGCTAGAATGAAACCCGATCCTTCTTTTGCTACTTCACCTATCTGTGTTACTGATAAGGATTATGAATTCTCTGTTGATCCCGATATTATTACTTTAGTTGAATCGGATCCTCTTTATGGCCTTGAATCTAAAACTATTGTGGCACATCTTACCAAGTTGAATGATATAGCCACCCTGTTTACTAATGATGAGAAGTCTTGCTATTTATATATCCTTAAGATATTTCCGTTCTCATTAAAGGGTGATGCTAAGACTTGGTATAATTCTCTTGCTCCTGGTTGTGTGCGTAATCCCCAGGATATGATTTATTACTTCTCTGCTAAATATTTCCCTGCTCATAAGAAACAAGCTGCCTTGCGGGAAATATATAATTTTGTGCAAATTAAAGAAGAGAGTCTCCCACAAGCTTGGGGGAGGCTTCTCCGGTTACTTAATGCTTTGCCTGATCATCCTCTTAAGAAAAATGAAATACTTGATATCTTTTATAATGGACTAACCGATGCTTCCAAGGACTACTTGGATAGTTGTGCCGGTTGTGTTTTCAGGGAAAGAACAGTCGACGAAGCTGAAATACTATTGAATAATATGTTGACTAATGAAAATAATTGGACTCTTCCTGAACCAATTGAGCCAACTCCTGAGCCTATTCCTAAACCCACTCCGAAGAAGAGAGGTGTTTTATTTCTCAGTCCTGAAGATATGCAAGAGGCAAAGAAATCAATGGAAGAAAAAGGTATTAAAGCTGAAGATGTTAAGAATTTACCTCCTATTGAAGAAATACATGGTCTTAATATACCGCCTGAAGAACCACATTGTCTTGATAACCCGACACAGGTAGTAAAGGTAAATTCTCTCTATAGATATGATAAAGTTGAAATACCCTCTACTAAATTTCATAGCCCATGCTTAGATGAATTTGATGACTTTATGGCTAGACAAGAAAGTTTTAATGCTTATGTTGATAGAGAGTTAAAGAATAATGCTTTCAAGATAGGATGCGTAGGTGATAATCTGGCTAGAGTTAAAGATGAACTTCACCGCGTTAGCAAATATGCTTCTATGGTTGCTACTCAAGCTGAGCAAGTACTCAAGGCTCAAAATGATTTGTTTGATGAATTAAATAATAAAAATGACTTTGCGGTTAGAGTGGCTACTACAACTGGTAGAATGACTCAGGAACCTTTGTATCCTGAAGGCCACCCTAAGAGAATCGAGCAAGATTCTCAGAGAAATAATTTAGAGGCACCTAGGTCTTATAAAAAGAAGAAAAAGAAAAACGATAGGACTTTGCATGCTTCTAGTGAACCTACTGTAGACACACCTGAGAATCCCAATGATATTTCTATTTATGATGCTGCAACTCAATGAGGTGATGAACATGAACCTAGTGATAATGTTAATGATAATGTTCATGTTGATGCTCAACCTAGCAAAAACAATGATGTAGAGACTGAACCTGCTGTTGATCTTGATAACCCACAATCAAAGAATCAACGTTATGACAAGAGAGATTTTGTTGCTAGGAAGCACGGTAAAGAAAGAGAACCATGGGTTCAGAAACCCATGCCCTTTCCTCCTAAACCATCCAAGTCAAAGGATGATGAGGATTTTGAGTGCTTTACTGAAATGATTAGACCTATTTTCTTACATATGCGCTTAACTGATATGCTTAAAGTAAATCCTTATGCTAAGTATATGAAGGATATCATCACAAATAAAAGAAAGATACCGGAAGCTGAAATTTCCACCATGCTTGCTAATTATACTTTTAAGGGTGGAATACCAAAGAAACTTGGAGATCCAGGTGTTCCAACTATACCATGCTCTATTAAAAGAAACTATGTTAGAACTGCTTTATGTGATCTTGGAGCCGGTGTTAGTGTTATGCCTCTCTCTTTATATCATAGACTTGAATTGAATAAGTTGACACCTACTGAAATATCTTTACAAATGGCTGATAAATCAACTGCTATACCTGTCGGCATTTGTGAGGATGTGCCTGTTGTGGTTGCAAATGTCACTATCTTAACGGACTTTGTTATTCTTGATATTCCCGAGGACGATAGTATCTATTATCCTTGGTAGACCTTTTCTTAATACTGCAGGGGTTGTTATTGATTGCAACAAAGGCAATGTCACTTTTCATGTTAATGGTAATGAGCATACGGTACACTTTCTGAGGAAACAATCTCAAGTTCATAGTATCAATTCCATTGAAAAAGTTCCAACTATCATTTTTGGAGGTTTTGAATTTCCTCTCCCTACTGTCAAGAAAAAGTATGATATTCTTTTGTTGGGGATTTTCATATCCCCGTTGAGGTAACTTAGTGTTATTCGAAATTTCTTCGGTTCCGTGTTATTTGGAATGAGTTTGTTAACAAGACTTGATCAACCTTGTTAGTGGATTCATTTTGATGATCACGAGATGGATGAAACTAGAAGGCACAACCTTCTGTACCCTCTTTTTACTTTGTGTTATTTAGAATAAATAAAGCAAAAATAGTATTATCTATCTGTTTTCTGAATTATCCGTGCAATAAAAAAATAGTCCGAAAATAGAAGTGCTCCAAATGCCCTGCAAATTTAGTATGATTTTTTCTGGAATATTTGAGGATTTTAGGCACTGAAAACACTGCAGGAGGGGCAAGCACCAGGCCACGAGAGAGGAGGGCGCCCCCCCTATAGGGCGTGCCCCCTGTCTCATGGGCCCCTGGTGGCTCCCCTCCACTTATGCCAGCACCCACACACTTCATCTTCTACACAAAAAAATCCACATCCAGCTCAAGCACGAGTTCTTGCTTGTTTTTCTGCGATTTTCGATCTCTTAGCTCAAAGCTCCACGAGAGGGGGATATGATTGTACCTCTGGTTTATTTGGATAAAGAAGCTATGTTTGATCATCATTTTCTTGAGAGGAATGAACAATTCCTCCATTATCGACTAATCTATGACAGACGCAATGTCGTCCCTGTTACTCTTCCTGCTCCCTACCTTTTTGATTATCAAGCAAAAGGAAGATATGTTGTCACCAGGGAAGAAGCAACTGAATATGAGAGGGGAATGGAGGCAGCTCACCAACACGCTGCTGCTCAGGAGGCAGTTGCCTCTGCATCTCTGTACTACCCCAGTTTTACTTATGGATATCAGCCAGGCGGTCATTGGTATTAGACCAACTTAGGCCAAAAGCCTAAGCTCGGGGGAGTATGTATTTCTCACCGACTTTACATTCATGTTCACACACTAGTCGCGGTGCTCATACTCTTTCATTGTATTATCCATGCTAGTTCAAATTTCTTTTTCTAGTTTTCTTCTTGTGTGTTTGATAAACTTTGAGAAAAACTAAAAAAATAGTTAGTTTAAATTCCATGCTTGTAGTAGAAATTAAAATGAAAACCCCAAAAGATTTCTCGTTCTTCTTTTTACTTGTTGGGAGCTTTCCCGTGTAAATAGTTTTATTTTCTTTTCTTCCTTTTGGGGGTCGAGAAGACCATATTGAAAATGTTTAGTGGCTCTGATATGCATGATTGTTTATTTAACTTAGAGCCCATATTATCTTGTCTTCTCTCTTGAGTTGAATGCTTGCAGATTCTAGCTTAGTCCAATGCACGTGCACTCTTATTATTATACACATTGTTCGGTCATGCAAGTGAAAGGCAATAATGACGATATATGATGGACTTATTGGGATGAGAAAAGCTGGTATGAACTCGACCTCTCTTGTTTTTGTAAATATGATGAGTTCATCATTCCTGAGTCAGCTATTATATAGTAAACATATTTGCAATGACATTTAGAGATTATAGTTGCTTGTGCCATGCTTGATTAGCTATGAGTTATAATGGTTTACCTTGTGTGCCAACATGCTATTAGAATGATTATGATGTGGTATGATGGGATGGTATCCTCCTTTGAATGAATTGAGTGACTCGACTTGGCACATGTTCACGCATGTAGTTGAATCAAATCAACATAGCCTTCATGATATTTATGTTCATGGTGGATTATATCCTACTCATGCTTGTACTCGGTGTGAATTAATTTTAATGCATGTTTACGACTGTTGTCGCTCTCTCAGTTGGTCGCTTCTCAGTCTTTTGCTAGCCTTCACCTGTACTAAGTGGGAATACTGCTTGTGCATCAAAACTCCTTAAACCCCAAAGTTATTCCATATGAGTCCACTATACCTTCCTATATGCGGTATTTACCTGCCGTTCTAAGTAAATTTGTATGTGCCAAACTCCAAACCTTCAAATGAAATTCTGTTTTGTATGCTCGAGCAGCTCATGTTACAACTAGGGCTGCCTATATCTTCCATGCTAGGTGGGTTATTCTCAAGAGGAGTGGACTCCCCTCCTCATTCACGAGAAAGGGCCGTTAACCGGGATGCCCAGTCCTATGATCCAAAAAGATCAAAGCAAATCAAAATAATTAAACAAAACTACCCCAGGGTTGTTGTATGTTGGACGCACTCGTTGTTTCGAGCAAGCCATGGATTGATGCTTGTTGGTGGTTGGGGGAGTATAAACCTTTACCATTCTATTTGGGAACTGCCTATAATGCATGTAGTATGGAAGATACAGCCATCTCATAGTTGTTGCGTTGACAGCAATAGTATGCCGCTCAAAATGTTATTCAACCTCTATTTTAAAATCGAGCTCTGGCACCTCTACAAATCCCTGCTTCCCTCTGCGAAGGGCCTATCTATTTACTTTTATGTTGAGTCATCACCCTTCTTATTAAAAGCACCCGCTGGAGAGCACACTGTCATTTGCATTCATTATTATTGGTTTATAATGGGTATGACTTGACTGGATCCCTTTTACCATGAATTACAATGTTTAGTCAGTCCTTGATCTTTAGAGGTGCTCTGCATTTATGTTTTGCGGTCTCAGAAAGGGCTAGCGAGATACCATTTTGTTATATCATGTTATGATTATTTTCAGAAAGTGTTGTCATCCAAGTTTTATTATTATGGCTCGCTAGCTGATTATGTTATTGATATGAGTAATTGTGAGACCTATGTGTTATTGTGAGTATGGTTAGTTCATAATATTTGCTGAAACTTGAATGCTGGCTTTCATGTTACAACAACAAGAGCAAACAGAGTTTGTAAAAGTTTTTCTTTATCACTTTCAGTTTATCAACTGAATTGCTTGAGGACAAGCAAAGGTTTAAGCTTGGGGGAGTTGATACGTCTCCAACGTATCTACTTTTCCAAACACTTTTGCCCTTGTTTTGGACTCTAACTTGCATGATTTGAATGAAACTAACCCGGACTGGCGCTGTTTTCAGCAGAACTACCATGATGTTGTTTTATGTGTAGAAAAGAAAAGTTCTCGGAATGTCCTAGAAATCCACGGAGGCACTTTTTGGAATTAATAAGAATTTTTGGCGAAAGAATTAATGCCAGGCGACCCACAGCCTGTCCACGAGACAGGGGGGCGCCCCCCCTAGGGCGCGGCCTCCTATCTCGTGGGCCCCCTGGACCTCCACCGACGTCAACTCCAACTCCATATATTCACGTTCGGGGAGAAAAAAATCAAGGAGAAAGTTTCATCGCGTTTTACGACACGGAGCCGACGCCAAGCCCTAATCTCTCTTGGGAGGGCTGATCTGGAGTCCGTTCGGGGCTCCGGAGAGGGGGATTCGTCGCCGTCGTCATCATCAACCATCCTCCATCACCAATTTCATGATGCTCACCGCCGTGCGTGAGTAATTCCATCGTAGGCTTGCTGGACGGTGATGGGTTGGATGAGATTTACCATGTAATCAAGTTAGTTTTGTTAGGGTTTGATCCCTAGTATCCACTATGTTCTGAGATTGATGTTGCTATGACTTTGCTATGCTTAATGCTTGTCACTAGGGCCCGAGTGCCATGATTTCAGATCTGAACCTATTATGTTTTCATGAATATATGTGTGTTCTTGATCCTATCTTGCAAGTCTATAGTCACCTATTACGTGTTATGATCCGACAACCCCGAAGTGACAATAACCGGGATACTTCTCGGTGATGACCGTAGTTTGAGGAGTTCATGTATTCACTATGTGCTAATGCTTTGTTCCGGTTCTCTATTAAAAGGAGGCCTTAATATCCCTTAGTTTCCGTAAGGACCCCGCTTCCACGGGAGGGTAGGACAAAAGATGTCATGCAAGTTCTTTTCCATAAGCACGTATGACTATTTACGGAATACATGCCTACATTACATTGATGAATTGGAGCTAGTTCTATATCACCCTATGTTATAGCTATTACATGAGGAATCGCATCCGGCATAATTATCCATCATTGATCCATTGCCTACGCGCTTTTCATATATTGTTCTTCGCTTATTTACTTTTCTGTTGCTACTGTTACAACTACTACAAAACCAAAAAACATTACTTTTGCTACCCTTAACTTTATTATCATACCACTTTTGCTACTAAACACTTTGCTGCAGATACTAAGTTATCCAGGTGTGGTTGAATTGACAACTCAACTACAAATACTCAAGAATATTCTTTGGCTCCTCTTGTGTCGAACCAATAAATTTGGGTTGAATACTTTACCCTCGAAAGCTGTTGCGGTCCCCTACACTTGTGGGTTATCACCCTTCATGTTGTGTTGAAGTATTTGTAATCTGAGCGCGTCAAGGTAGGAAGGCTTAGCTTGATACGTGCAGTCGTCCTTCGCCTCGTGAGGACCTGACCTTAGGTATTTGGCAGGGCCCCTAGAGCACGCACCCTGTGCCCTCTGGAGACACGCCCTGAGCCCTGAGGAGGTGTGGCAGGGCAAAGCTACCCCTTGAAGGAAAAGAAAATTTGTTGAGCGACTTACTTCCCCTTACGCGAGCCACCTGCCATAGGATGATCTGGATCTGTTGCACCGTGTCGCGCTGCCCAGGGGCACGGACATGTGGGCTGTTGTCGCCAGCAGACTCAATCGAGGGCTCCTCGCGAGGATAAAGACGAAATAACGGGGTTCGGCGCGGTGCGTGCGTGCAAAGACAAACCTTGGGCGCACACACCTACCTAGCCCCACATGCGAGGAGCACGAGGAGAAGTGGTGGGTAACTGCCACCTCCCTCATGTCCTTAGACCAAAGTAGCTCAGGAGAAAACACAGTTGAGGAACCAGTGCTCACGAATACTAAATCCATTGAAAAACTTACTAAGAAAAACCGCAAGCAACTTCGGAAAGCAAATAAACAGTCGCGTCCGGCACCTAATCTAGTCTTCTCACCAGCGCGGAGCTAAGTGCTGCCACTAGGACGTGGGAGGGAGCCCCCATGAGGCCCAGGGCGACTCTCAGGGAGACTCCGGGGCGTGTACAACCCCACTCATTATTACGTGGGAGTGTCACGAGCGGGGACCTTCACAGGTCAGACCTTGGTTCACAGGCCGGAGCCTTTCTTCAGGGGTAGAACTTCCGGAGGTGCTGGATGTTCCAGGCGTTCTGGATGGGGACCCTATCCTGTGTCTCTAGCTGCGCAGCGCTAGGCATAGAGACACTGGCAACCCTAAATGGGCCCTCCCACATGGGAGAGAGCTTATGCAGCCCCTCCATGAGAGCACCCGCCTCAAGACGAGATCACCCACCTCTAACGTCCTGGAGCGGATGCTGCAGCAGTGGTACCGCCGCAGCGCCTGCTGGTACCTCGCTGCCCGGAGCGAGGCTTGACGGCGGCGTTCCTCCCCCAGCACGAGATCCATCCTTCGCATGGCGTCCTGCTACGTTTCGTCAAACGCCAGGACCCGCGTGGAGTGATGCTTGACCTCGTGAGGGAGAACCGCTTCTGCTCCATAGACGAGGAAGAGAGGCGTTTCTCCTGTTGGCTTGGTCGCGGTGGTGCGGATGGACCACAGCACAGACTGCAGCTTGTCGAGCCAGCCCCTGCCGCGGGCCTCGAGCTTCTTCTTGAAGGTGCGGGTCTTGAGGCCCCTCAGGACCTCCGCATTGGCTCTCTCAGCCTGTCCATTGCTCCGTGGGTGTGCTACTGAGGCGTAGCAGATCTGCGCTCCAAGGTTAGAACAATATGTTTTGAAGAGATTGCTAGTGAACTGCGAGCCGTTGTTGGTGATGATGCGATTGGGGACCCCAAATCGGCTCATGATTCCCTTGATGAACTTGACGGCTGATCCTGCTGGGATGGTGCGCACGGGTTCTACCTCTGCCCATTTGGTGAACTTGTCGATGGCGACATAGAGGTATTGGTAGCCCCCTGGTGCCCGAGGGAATGGCCCCAAGATGTCCAGCCCCAGACCGCAAATGGCCACATGAGCGGGATCGTCTGGAGGCCCTGCGCTGGCTGATGGATCTGCTTGGCGTGGAACTGGCATGCTTCATAGGAGCGCACCATCTCGGTAGCGTCGTTGAGCGCGGTGGGCCAGTAGAAGCCGCTGCGGAACACCTTGCCCACCAGGGTGCGGGATGAAGAGTGGTGCCCGCAGTCCCCACCATGTATGTCCGCCAATAGCTCAAGCCCCGGTTCCCTGGAGATGCACCGTAATGAAACGTGATTGGGCCTCCTGCGATATAACTCACCATCATTGATGCAGTATGCGGTGGCCTGGCGAGCCACGCGCTCGGCGTCCTCCTCCTTCTCTGGTAGGGTCCCCTGAAGCAGGTATGCCTTGAACTCCTCCGTCTAGCACCCCTCCTCAGGCTCAAGCGCGAGCAGCAAGCGGGCTCCTGAGGGATGACCATAGGCTGGGGCTCCCGTCTCTGGTGCCTGTGGCAGGTCCTCCTGAGGTGGTGCTGGAGTCGTGGCGTGCGGGACCACAGATGGCTTGAAGAACCGCTCCTCAAACACCCCTGGCTCCTGAGGGAGCCTACGAGAGGCTCTTTTGGCAATGTCGTCTGCTTCCTTGTTCGTCCCGCGCGGCACATGCTGCAGCTCCACGTCCATGAACCGCTTCTCCATCTTGTGCACCTCTTCCAGGTACGCCTCCATGTGTTTGTCCTTAGGTGTGTATTCCTTGTTGGAGAAGTTGACGAGAAGCTGTGAATCACCTTTGATAGTGAGGCGCTTTACCCCTAGCGCGGCCGCGGCCCTGAGCCCGGCGAGCAAGCCTTCGAATTATGCGATGTTGTTGAGACCTTCTCGCCCCACTGAAAGCAGAGTTGTACTGCATAGCAAAGCTTGTCCTTGGTGGGTGAGATGAGGACGGTCCCCGCCCCTGCGCCTTGCCGAGCAAACGCCCCATAGAAGTACATGACCCATCCGTCCAGCTCTTCATCTCCTGGCAGGAGGGAGCAGTCCTTGCCTTCCCCGTGATCCGAAGCGTCGGTCCACTCGGCCACAAAGTCAGCGAGGGCCACGCCCTTGATGACCCTAGTGGTACTGAACTCGAGATCAAACGCTTGAAGCTCAATGTTCCATTCAGCAACCTGCCCGACTGCGTTCGGGCTCCGGAGCACCCTCTCTAGCGGGTATGCTGAACAACTTTGATGGGGTGGCCTTGAAAGTAGTGGCGCAGCTTCCTGGAGGCGACTAGAAGTGCGAGCAAGAGCTTCTGTGGCATGGGGTATCGTACCTGGGCCTCCCTCAGTACTGTGCTGATAAAGTAAACGGGGTGCTCAACGAGGGAGGAGGTATCAGCAGAATCTTGTTCTTCACGGGGGCATAGGTCCCTTTTGGCCTTAGGAGGCCTGTGCTCCGGGGCCTCGATAGCCACGGGGCCATTCATAACCTCAGGAGGAATATCGGCCGCAGCACCGGCAGAGACTTTAGATACCTTCCCTGAGGTGTGCTGCAGTTCTCTTGCTGGTTGTGCATCCTGCTGCGGCCTCTTGACCGGGCGCTCCTTCCTTAGCGCTACCAGGGCGGCGCTTGCTGAATGCGGGGTTGCTGCCAGATAGAGCACCAAGGGCTCGAGAGGGCGCGGTGCCACAATCACGGGCGGACTGGTCAGATATCTCTTGAGGTCCTGGGAGGCTGCGTCTTCCTCGGGGGTCCACTCGAATGGCTCCTTCCTTTTCATAAGCTTGAAAAATGGGAGGGCACACTCCCCCAGCTTGGAAATGAAGCGTCCAAGCGAGGTTACGCAGCCAGCCAACTTCGGCATCTCCCTCAGGGTCTGCGGGGTCTTCTATTGCCTTGACCTTTTCTGGGTTAGCCTCGATCCCTCTGTGCGATACCAAGAAGCCCAGCAGCTTGTCGGAGGGGACCCTGCTACGTCTTGAGCTTGCGTTGGTTTTCCTTGAAGAGGAAAGGCTGATGCAGCAATAGTAGCGTAAGTATTTCCCTCAGTTTTTGAGAACCAGGGTATCAATCCAGTAGGAGGCTCCTCAAAAGTCCCACGCACCTACACAAACAAACAAAGAACTCGCAACCAACGCAATAAAGGGGTTGTCAATCCCTTCACAGCCACTTGCGAAAGTGAGATCTGATAGAGATAGTATGATAAGATAAATATATTTTTGGTATTTTATAATATAGATTGGAAAAGTAAAGATGCAAATAAAAGTAGATTGAAAGCTTATATGATAAAAGATAGACCCGGGGGCCGTAGGTTTCACTAGTGGCTTCTCTCAAGATAGCATAAGTATTACGGTCAATGAACAAATTACTGTCGAGCAATTGATAGAAAAGCAAATAATTATGAGATTATCTAGGCATGATCATGTATATAGGCATCACGTCCGTGACAAGCAGACCGACTCCTGCCTACATCTACTACTATTACTCCACACATCGACCGCTATCTAGCATGCATCTAGAGTATTAAGTTAACAGAGTAACGCATTAAGAAAGGTGACATGATGTAGAGGAATAAACTCATGCAATATGATATAAACCCCACCTTTTTATCCTCGATGGCAACAATACAATACGTGCCTTGCTACCCTTATTGTCACTGGGTAAGGACACCGCAAGATTGAACCCAAAGCTAAGCACTTCTCCCATTGCAAGAAATATCACTCTAGTAGGCCAAACCAAACTGATAATTCGAAGAGACTTGCAAAGATAACTCAATCATACATAAAAGAATTCAGAGGAGATTCAAATATTTCTCATAGATAAACTTGATCATAAACCCACAATTCATCGGATCTCGACAAACACACCGCAAAAAGAGTTACATCGAATAGATCTCCACAAGAGAGGGGGAGAACATGGTATTGAGATACAAAAAGAGAGAAGAAGTCATCTAGCTAATAACTATGGACCCGAAGGTCTGTGGTAAACTACTCACAACTCATCGGAGGGGCTACGGTGTTGATGTAGAAGCCCTCCATGGTCGATTCCCCCTCCGGTGGAGCACCGGCGAAGGCTCCAAGATGGGATCTCGCGGATATAGAAGGTTACGGCGGTGGAAATTGTTTTTCGTTGGCTCCTTGGATGTTTTTGGGGTATGTGGGTATATATAGGAGGAAGAAGTAGGTCGGTGGCCGCCCGAGGGGTCCACGAGATAGGGGGCACGCCCTGTAGGGGTGGGCGTGCCCTCCACCCTCGTGGCCGCCTTGGCTGCTTCTTGGCTTGCACTCCAAGTACTCTGGATCACGTTTCTTCCAAAAATCACGCTCCCGAAGTTTTATTCTGTTTGGACTCTGTTTGATATTCCTTTTCTTCAAAATACTGAAATAGGCAAAAAACAGCAATACGGGCTGGGCCTCCGGTTAGTAGGTTAGTCCCAAAAATGATATAAATGTGTAAAGTAAAGCCCATAAACATCCAAAAAGGGTAATATAATAGCATCGAAAAATCAAAAATTATAGATGCGTTGGAGACGTATCAAGCATCCCCAAGCTTAATTCCTGCTCGTCCTCGAGTAGGTAAATGATAAAAACAGAATTTTTGATGTGGAATGCTACCTAGCATAATTCTCAATGTAATTTTCTTTATTGTGGCATGAATGTTCAGATTCAAATGATTCAAAATAAAAGTTCATATTGACATAAGAAATAGTAATACTTCAAGCATACTAATCAAAGCAATCATGTCTTCTCAAAATAACATGGCTAAAGAAAGTTCATCCCTACAAAATCATATAGTTAGGCTATGCTTCATTTTCGTCACAAAAAAATGTTCCCAAATTCTACACCCCCGATGACAAGCCAAGCAATTGTTTCGTACTTAAATAATCTAAAAAAAATTCAACTTTCACGCAATACATGAGCGTGAGCCGTGGATATAGCACTATGGATGGAATAGAATATGATGATGGGGATTGTGTGGAGAAGACAAAAAAGAAGAAAGTCTCACATTGACGAGGATAATCAACAGGCTATGGAGATGCCCATCAATTGATGTCAACATGAGGAGTAGGGATTGCCATGCAACGGATGCACTACAGCTATAAATGTATGAAAGTTCAACAAAAGAAAACTAAGTGGGTGTGCATCTAACTTGCTTGCTCATGAAGACCTACGGCATTTTGAGGAAGCCCATCGTAGGAATATACAAGCCAAGTTCTATAATGAAAAATTCCCACTAGTATATGAAAGTGACAACATATGAGACTCTCTATATGAAGAACATGGTGCTACTTTGAAGCACAAGTGTGGAAAAGAGATAGTAACATTGCCCCCTTTTTATTTATTTTCTTTTTTCTTCTTTTCTTTTTTTTTCCTTTTTTGGGCCTTTTTGGCCTTTCTTTCTTTTCTTTTCTTTTTTTTTCTTTGGCCTTTCTTTTTTTCTTTTGGACTTTCTTTTTTTTCTTTTTGGGGACAATGCTCTAATAATGATGATCATCACACTTTTATTGATTTACAACTCATGAATTACAACTCGAAACTAGAACAAGATATGACTCTATATGAATGCCTCCGGTGGTGTACCGGGATGGGCAATGAATCAAGAGTGACATGAATGAAAAATTATGCATGGTGGCTCTGCCATCAATATGATGTCAACTACAAGATCATGCAATGGAAATATGACAATAGTAATGCGTGTCATGATGATAAATGGAACGGTGGAAAGTTGCATGGCAATATATTTTGGAATGGCTATGAAAATGCCATAATAGGTAGGTATGGTGGCTGTTTTGAGGAAGATATAAGGAGGTTTATGTGTGATAGAGCGTATCATATCACGGGGTTTGGATGCACCGGCGAAGTTTGCACCAACTCTCAAGGTGAGAAAGGGCAATGCACGTTACCGAAGAGGCTAGCAATGATGGAAAGGTAAAAGTGCGTATAATTCATGGACTCAACATTAGTCAAAAGAACTCATATACTTATTGCAAAAATTTATAAGTCATCAAAAACCAAGCACTACGCGCATGCTCCTAGAGGGATAGATTAGTAGGAAAAGACCATCGCTCGCCCCCGACCGTCACTCATAAGGATGCATAATCCAAGGACACTTCATGTTTCAAATTTGTTACACAACTTTAACCATACGTGCATGCTACGGGACTTGCTAACTTCAACACAAGCATTCTTTAAATTCATAATCACCCAACTAGCATGACTTTAATATCACTACCTCCATATCTCAAAACAATTATCAAGTATCAAATTGATCATAGCATCCAATTCACTTCCTATGATAGTTTTTATTATACCCAACTTGGATGCCTATCATTCTAGGACCAATTTTATAACCATAGCAAATATCATGTTGTTCTAAAAGACTCTCAAAATAGTATAAGTGAAGCATGAGAGACTAGCAATTTCTACAAAACTAGTTGGGTGACCCGCGCATTTGCGCGACTAGATTTACCATATGATGTTATATATTCATTATAAATTGTAACTGGACTTAATTAGATACTATATTAAGATTCATTTTTAATGGAAACAAAAATATGAGACTATAGATAACATGTGCAGCTTAAAACACCATGGTAGGTTGAGGAAATATTTTAATTAGATGTGTTAGGCTATTGGCACTATTCAAGATATCTTCCGATATGCTGATAAATCGGCTGATTTATCGCTTATCGTTTTCTGACCGATAAGATAAATCGGCCGATAAATCAGCCGATATGGCGATAAATCTGTCGATATGCCGATAAACTGGTCCATTTACCCCTTGTCATGGGTCGATCGATAAGTTCCCGATAAGCGATATCCCCAACATTGGCTATTGGTAAGCATTTCCATGTATTCGGTTATCGGGCCTTTGTTACACTAAACCATAAAGTTATATTTATACTAAATTCCTTCTTTCCTATTTAACTCCTAGTTCCTTTTATCTATCTCCATGTAGTTATATGACATTTTGAAAATAATTCCATGAGAAGTAAATCTTCATATTGATTGCTCATATCTAAATTTTATTCTTTTCCATCGGAATCATCATTAATCACATTGCAATTGTGATATTCAATTAATGTAATATTATGCCTCCATGCTTCGAGGTATGCTCATTTTAGTCAAAATGTTTTGGGCCCTTGCCCGTCCAACTCACTCTTATTAAAAACACTCTCTCAACATACATAAACGTGCTCATAATGTTTTGCATCAACTCATGTTTTTAACATAACAACATATATGTTTCCATACTGGACATGGTATTGTTACTTTCATCTTTCAGTTTTACTTACAACTTTTAATTATGCTACTGAGGTAACATTGAATTAACTAATGTGTGCAAACCAAAAGGTTGGTCCAAATATATGTAAAAAAATAGAGTTGTGTTCCCTTTTCAGCTATGCGGTTTTTACCTAGTCCTGTTTATAAATAGAATTTCCTAATAGAACACATATTAATTGTATATTTAATAGCTTTCCATTTCATATATTTTTAGGTGAAGAAATATTAAAGAACACAAACTGAAAGTGTGGTCCTGCAGTGCATCACGTTGCCGGCCGTTTGGTTGCCTTTTGCATTCACGCTCTTGTTTCTGCGATCGGATGTCGTGTTTTGCTGTCACTGTGCGGCAGCACAATAGTTGTTTCTTTTTTTCTCTAAAAAGTAGATGTTTCGAGAGCCAACTTGTGGTTGGATGGCTAGGATGACAGTGGTATTCCGGCCAACCTGAGTTTAAGTTCTCGACTTGACACCGGTGCACATATTTTCTTGGTATTTCAGGGCTTCTAGCAATGTGTATTCAGTGGGAGGACACATTCCCGTTGACTATGAAGATTTATGTGGCGAATTTTTAAATGTTAAGATGTCATCTCATAGGGGTAGGATGCGCGTGCGTTCAGAGAGGTGAATGTGTGTGCCTATGTATGAATGTCTGCATTTGTAATGTGTTCAAAGAAAAAGTAGATGTTTCCTTCTATTTGGGTACATTGTAGGTTGAATTTTGTGTACAAACCTAAGTCCTAATTTCTCTTTTAGTACTATTGAATATAGCTATAACTATTTGAAGAATTTTTGCGGAGTTCATATAAAAATGAATATCTTCATTTTCTTATTTATTATTTCAAGTTTATATGAAATGAGTCTGTATCAACAATCTGCTGCATTCCAGTGTGCAAAAAAAAGGAAAA
The DNA here is from genome assembly GCF_018294505.1 of Triticum aestivum. Lineage (NCBI taxonomy): Eukaryota > Viridiplantae > Streptophyta > Magnoliopsida > Poales > Poaceae > Triticum > Triticum aestivum. Next base: position 195,067,200 of record NC_057798.1, read on the forward strand.
TCATTTTTTGGGGGGAAAATAGAAAAATCAATGTGCGTCCCCAACTAAAAAAAATCTGCTCATTCGGCCGGACGGCCAAAGGCTAATTTTCTTTTATATACACATGCAGAGCCTAACTGATTTTTCTATATGAGCTTAACTAGTAAAAAAGCCCGTGCGTTGCAACAGGAGGAAAGATTGGCGTGAAAATGGTGTCTAAAACAAATAGCCAATGTGCTCAAATATTTATTTTGGCCACATACAAATAGAAATTTTGTACAAGTACATTGAACATCAATAAATTGAGATTAGTTTGCTTTAAAGCCAAAGCTGGTGACATGGATGCCATTTACCATCACAACTTTGAACGTTCAGCTTTCAGGAAAACATATGAACCTCACAAAATATTTGTATCAAGTTACATACAGGGTTTGTTAGATACTCCCTCCGTAAACTAATATAAGAGCATTTAGATCACTACTTTAGTGATCTAAACGCTCTTATATTAGTTTACAGAGGAAGTACAGAACTGATCGCTTGAAAGCCACTATGGGGATTAGCATATTTGTCGAGAAAGATGCTAAATAACATACCCAAGCAAACACGCACATGGATCAGATGATAGTTATGCTCCTGAATAAGTTGAGCGAAACATGCATGTGAATTTCAAAGAGTGGATGATATGAATCATGAGGCTGTATAACTTTGGCCACCACATCAAATCCATCCAAGTTCAAGGGAATTTGCAAGCTGAATAAGTAATTTATGCAAAACTACACACCTTTTCTCATACAGCAGTGATACATTAGCTGTCAGGATGTTACATTTACCAAAAAAAAAAAGTCTTTCGCCCCGCTTTATACATTAGCTATCAGGATGCTACATTTCTCTGCATGTGCTTAATGTCAAGGTGCTGCTAACCATTGTCAAGGACCAAACCCTCAATCTACAACAAAGCAATGGTGTAAGTGTTCTGATGTTACATTACAGCAGGTGGCAATGTTCACAAGCGTGTTCCTGGAAATGCATTTGAACTATTTATCCAAATCCAAAAGTCTATGAAATACAGAAGGATGCTATATTGTGCAAAAAAAACATACCAGACGTGTGTCCGCATCAAACTTCTGGCGCATATGCATTATCCCATCATGAAAATATCAATTGGCTCACCGCGTTGGCGGATGCATATGACTTATAGCAAGGACCAAACAGAAAATACAAATATGCTAAGCAATTTTGTGGAATAAAGCTTTCAAAGGAAGTACTATGAAAGAAACCTGATGTTACCGCATTTACAACAATGTTAGGCAACTGGTTAGCCAATCTATTATCTGGAAACAAACGCTCAGAATAAAGTAACTCCTTTATCATGCATTCCAGGAAGTAAAAATTGCATGACGAGGAGATTACCCTCCTAATACCAAACCTGAACACAAATGGTACTTACGGAAGCCATAGAATTAGAAATAATCAAACAAATTATATAAAGAAATCATGGCATACTTCATAATCCTTTTTTGAATTACATTAAGATTTGCAAGGAAAAAATCTAATTGTAAAGATACATTTGATGTACGTATAGAGAAGGTTGAGGCAAAAATACAAAGTATGCCATAAATTTTAGAGCAATTGTGTTTGAAATTTCAGAAAAGTATTTCTTTGCACCGGTACTACTGCGGTAATTATAGCACTACCCTCCTAATACCAGTTTAATTTGCCTTGGTACTACTGCAGACGGATTTCCGGCGAAGTCGACGGTGTACAGCCACGGCGCTGTTGGAAACTTGAAGCGCGACGATGAACCAAATAACTGCAGACTATCCCAAAGAGTTAGAACATGAAAAACTATTTGACCTTGCAATAGAATCGAAAGGGTTCGGTGATGTGCACGGTCATATGCATGAAAGCATCGAATTTGTTTACATGTAACATCAGCTGTATATACATGTAGTTGCCTCCAAAATTGACCATATGAGCTTTCAAATGAAAGGACAAAAATGAAAAAGGAACATATAAGAAATGTGAGTTATATAGTATTTTATTACCAACATGGCATCACTCAAAGATAATACTTGTCAAAGAACAGCTTGATCAGGCACAAAGACCTAGACATGTGAAAGAGAAGGGAATCAACACATAAAATTTAACCTGAATCTACCTCAACCATGAGCAAGTACGAGCACTGCTCCTTGCCTTGAGTAAGTGCTTGCTCTGGTTTAGTTTGCCCCAGCACAACAGAGATCAATTCCCTGGATGGCATAGATTTAATATACGTTCTCCTCCTAGTACTAAAAATAGGACTACATGGCTTCCTAGCGAGTTAAAGGCTTAAAGCTAACAGAGATCAAAGAGCAAACTAATTTCACCAATTTATCACTGTAATCTCTATTGAATGCAACACTTTGCCACATCTTGTATTATCTATATGGCATTGCTAAAGTGATTCTAATCTGAAAAAAGAATAAAAAAATCCAACTTTGCCATGTTGAACAGCATCCGTAGAATTGCATGATGTAGTGACCCAAAATTAGTAGCACTATAATTGGATGGTTAACACTCATGTGCCAGATGTCCTAAAAGTTCAGACTTGTATTCACAAAATAAGGAAATTCAATAATATATCTTCAAATGTAACTATGGATGGATTGAACAACCAAATTGCTACCTGATAGAGCAAAATTCCATATGCTTTTTGTTTTTTAAACCGAGTTCGAGGTGGATTCCATATTCTAACTGTACTTTACGGGAATGGATCTACAATCATATTAAGAGATTCCTTTCATCTTGAGCTGGTGCTTCAGCTGTTCGAACACTTAAGCTCAGATCTTCAGTATGATTTTCTTTAAGTGTAGGATCGAACAAAACCTACATGATAGATTGCTTCATTTATTAATAATCAATCAAGCAATTTTCTTGCACAGATAACACTATGTCATGAAATGTATTGCTGCTATATTTTCGTTCAGTTTTTGTAATAAGATAAAGTACTTAAATGATCTGCCAAGGAATAAACCAAATCAACAGCGACTCTATGGTCTAATTATCAGCTCTACACTATTAATAATACAAATAGAACTCTGGTACTAATTCTACAGAAAAGATACACCAAATACATTATCAGTCAGGTTCAGTACCAAGACCATTTTAGACATCAAAACATATTTATAGTATAGCGATATAGCTGCAGGTGTAAAGCATGAAAATTCTCGATGGTACAAACTGTAAGCTGACAAATTGTCGATGCAATGTAGGTGCCAAATAAGTGTTGGCGTCATACCACAGTGCACTGACACAAAGCATAAAAGGAGAATAACATATTAACATTTCATTGTTGTACCAAAGAATAGACCATAGCTTCACAGCTACGATTAATGCAGTAGTAGCACTACAATGACTTGTCAATAGTGACCTCCCGCACACTGGCATTTTTACTGTAACTATTTTATGAGCTTGCAAATAAAAGCACAAAAATGAGAAGGGAACAAAAATGAAAATAGCACATATATACACTATTTATGTTTTGAAGGATACCAGTTCACAAATAAAAAATATATCTGTTCATGGACTATTTGGCGCAGTAGCAGAACTTTGTTAAAAAAATGGACTTGTGCTAATGGGAGAGATAGAGAGCAGATGGGGATTGCTTGCCCTATCTTGGTGTAGCAGAGGCGTCATCCGACGTGAGGAGGTGCTGCTGGCTAGGGTTCCTTCCTGCCCTTGACGGCAGCGAGCGTGGTGGATGGGGAAATCCCATGGCGTGCTCCATCTGCATCTGCAACAGAGGATATGAAGAGAAGGTGAGATGTAGGGATGGAGGATCCCGGCCAAGAAAGGGAAGGAGGGATGAACCTGGGGCCGCCGGAGACGCGCCAGCGAAGCACTGCCCGAAACCCTAGCCATGGGGGTGTGGTTGCGAGCGGGCAGTAGAGGCCGGGAGCGGAGAATCTGGACGAAGGGGAGGGAGGCGCGGAGCTTGGGGGCTCGGGGGCGTGCTGTGCGGCGCTGGAGCTCGCCGAAAGCGGCCGGCGTGGGCGGCGGCGGCGCCTAGCCACGGGGGTGTGGTTGCGAGCAGGCAGTAGAGGCCGGGAGTGGAGAATCTGGACGGAGGGAAGGGAGGCACAGAGCTTGGGGGGCTCGGGGGCGTGCTGTGCGGCGCTGGAGCTCGCCGAAAGCGGTCGGCATGGGCGGCGGCGGCGGCGGCGACTTCATGGGCGAGAGGGAGAGGAGGTGAGCCCGTGCGTGTGTGGTTGTGTTTTTTTTTCTTTACAAATTTGCTCAGACCGCGCGTTGAATACTCTGAACACCAGGGTGTTTTGTGCAAAAACGAAACGTTTTCTCGAATATCCACTTAAGATAGGACTGCGGACTGAATTCTCACAAACAAAGGGGCTTTTCTGCAAAATCGCTGACGACGTACGACCAGAAGCGATAAGCGCTTTATTAGTTGGGAAAGACTAGTACAAATGCCCGTGCGTTGCAACGGGCAAAAAAATTGCAAAACCTGCTACACGTGTTATTACTCACCATTTCGCATATCCATTTTTGATAAATGTGTAATAAGTTTAAATTCATTATCGATTTTCAGAGAATGAATTGTGGCATGAAGAAAACACTCTGTTGCCCTTCATTGATGGAATAGTAGTGGTGCATGGATTAGTCTGATTAATCACTTTTATTTTCTGCTTTTTGGAAAAACTGTGTGTTGCAATGTGTGAAAAAAATTATGGTCCTTCTCACAGTAAGCATGACTCAAGACTTCCAGGAGCACATACCCTCTAATTCAACACACGTCCATTTGTACTGTCACTTATTATTGCCCTTGTCGTCCATGACCTTTGAAGCGTTCCGCACGGCTAAGCTTAGCCACTCGCTTGACCTTGTCGGGGCGTCCAAATCGTCCATCGGCCAACCCCGCCGGCGTATTAACCCCGCGAACTCTTACTCAAACCTCCTCGGCTAGTTTCGGCGTCTTCTAATGGTTGTTTCAAATAATACATAATTATAATCTAAATTTTGCTATTTTTTTTATTTTGAGTGCCTTTTATCAATATGAATTTAAAATTAATGTTAAAGTTATTTAAAAATCCATAATAATTTCTAATCAAATAATTTCTCCACCATATAAAATCTAAAATAAGTATTTTAAACTTTCACTTTGAAAGATTAAACTAAAGCATTAGGTATATGCAGCTCACCTAAATTCAACCAGTAGCTTAATTTTGAGTTAAAATAAATAGGATATTTTTTTAGTATTTATAAGAGAGTTCGTGTAGTGCTGGCTGCTGCTGATTTACAAGATGATCATTGATGGGATCGATGTACATATTTGTAGTTAATCTATATTAGCGCCCACACACACATGTACCTAGGGTGTTTCCTCACGGCACCATACCTAGCCGAGGTAGACTTGGACCGCATTGAGGTAGAGCATCGTCGCCATCAAAGATAGATGGCAATCAGAGCGGTGAAATTACATATGCCTGGTAGAAAGACATCCATTGTAGAGTGAAATCTCTTTGTTTTTCTCTGATCGTAAAAAACGGTGGGGAATGCTGACAATCACACAAAAAGAGCGAAATCATATTGCATACCTGAGTGTCTGGATGTGACTACGAATTCACAAATCAGGGTGCGTGATCATGTAGGTTCTCGTTTACAAATTAGCATGGTGCGAAAAGCATAATCAGATAATCCTGGAAGTTGGAAATATCCGACCAGTAAGGAGCAGTCATTATTTTGCTACTGGCCTTTCCACACATAACTGAAAGTGGAATCGGTATTACTTAAAATGCTGAAAAGAATCTTCCGACAATAGCAGTCATCAAGGAAACATCAACAGCTTGTGCATAACTTGGTTGTTAGCCTTAGCACGAATAGATTAAAAGTGTGATTAGTAAGACAATTACATTATCAAAAACTCAAAGCTTTTACAGAATAATGGTAGAACTGCATACACAAAAGACAACTTACATAACCAAATCTTTATCTTTACTTAATATTAAAGCAAATTGGGTTCCATCATGGCATTTTTCAGAAAAATCCCTCTATTTCAGAGAATTCAACCCGCAGTCCTGTTTTAAGTTAAAACGAATCGTTATTTTTGTATTTTACACAAAAGTCCCTGCCATTTCTTGAAATCAACCCGCCGTCCGGATTTAAGTCACACCAGGACCGTTATTTTACATTTTTCGAAAACACCCCTGATGTTTTAGTAATTCATCCGCGTATCATATTTAAGTCAAACAAATGCTTTTTAAAATCATCCATATCTTTTAAACCGTAACTCCGATTTGAACATGTTATATATGAAATTTGATTAGAAAAATATGTAACATATGAATATGAGATTATTTTTACCTTTTAAGTACTTTAAAATATTATTTTGGAATATATTTAAGTCAAACCAAATGATTTTCTAAATTATTTGTATCTTTTAAACCGTAACTTCAATTTGAACATATTATATATGAAATTTTATTAGAAAAATGTGTGGAATATAAATATGAGGTTAATTTTACCTGTTAAATATTTTTAAAATATTGTTATGGAAGCAAACTTATAATTTATAGCGCAAGATCCATTTTTTTTTCAACTTGCAGCGATCCAGATTGCAAATAAATACCCCACTATAACCATATAGGGAAAAGAAAACATCGATAACTACACATGCATACCTCAGAAAAATGTCGCAGGGGAAAACAATAAATTTCTCATCGCGAGAGTGAGAGAAAGCGAGCGAGAAAGAGAGAGAGGGAGAGGGAGGAGAGAGGCAGAGAGATGCCTTAGAATTAACCATATTCAACACACATTTTTTGTTGTTTTGTGTGAACACCGAGGCCATCGCCTACGAGGGTGAGAAGGAGGATAAGCGACAACACAAATATGATGCCTCGCAGAAATAAAGGAGATGGACCTATTGTGGTTTTGAGTGATGGTTGTTGAGTTAAGAGCGTATGTTATGTTTTTTCTCCCCTTGCAACGCACGGGCTTTTTTGCTAGTATACTATCTAATTGCCTCGATTTCCTTTGCTTCCACGTCGTGGAAGTAGGGACGGACTCGTACGCATCTAGCCTGTAATCTGCACTTTGCGCAACGCCATTGGTAGCCACACCGGAGCGAACCGTTGTGCGACTTCTCGTCGGCTCTCTTCTTCTATGTCCCAGCTCATGACGACTTGTAGAAGGAACTAGCGGGTAGTGCGCGGCGGCACGCCGCGCCATGTAGATTGATAAGCTATTTAGATTTTCTATAAATATTAGGTAAGTCATTCCAAAACTCGATTGTAGCAAAATAGTTCATACAAGGATAGGTACATGTAGTTGATACATGCATAGGTGATCAGGAAAAGGTACATCTAGTTGGTACATGCATAGGTGATCTACAACACGTAGTGATAGTGGATATTGAATGCAGAATTGTGAAGCTCTTGTTCTCTTCCTAGACCTGAGATGTTGATCCTCCAGCTGGGTGTGTCTCTACAATGTAGTGGTAGATATATGAAGCTGGTTCTTTTGCTCTTATTCAGGTGGTTTGTTTGATGCGTAGACAATGTTGAAGTTGCTACTGGATGCACGTCCTGGCTCTCGACGGTTTGGTAAATTATCTTGAAATGGGAGATAAATCGTATCACATCCATTTATCTAACAAATAATTAAGGACAGAGGAAGTATAAAATTTTCTCAAATGGTTGCCGCATCCTAGAAGCAAGTTGCACCAGAAAATGCATATGCATCAGTATTCCATACCGATTTGTTCCCCTCCAGAGTGCTCTAGATTATCTCTATGTAATAAATATTGCAAAGAAAATCAAAGTACCACAATGTACTCCCTCTGTAAAGTAATAGTACTCTGCTTTCCAAATCACTAAGTAGTGATCGGTTCCGCTCCACTATTGTGTTGTTGAGTAACTCCTGAACATTGTCTTGAGCGCATCATGATTGTGGTCGTTGATGACTATACCGTGATATGTGCAAACTTGATGAAGAGTAGCTTGAGCAACCTTTTTCTTCTGAAAGCTATTGATCACAAATTTTGTAATGCCAATTTAACTTCAGAAAGAACATGGCAACATGGAACCTTCTCTGAAAAGTAGAAGTTGACGTGCTTGATTACTAAGAGAGAACCCATAGATCTCATGCCAACAGCAATAAGCATTTAAGCTACTTATAACTTGATTTTCCATGAGAAAATAACATATGTTTAATCATATTTAAAATATTCAGTCATGAAAGCATAGAAGCATCAGAATTTTCCACTGAAGACACCATGTCAGTGCACCAAAAAATAGGTCAAGGGAAGTGAAAGGAAAAAAGATCAAGTAAATAAACTTGGAAGGAGATCTACAGGAAGTAATTATTCTCTTGTACGTATCAAGTTATTTTTAAGAAAGGATAAGAAGGGCATATATAGGGGATATGTATTTTGTTTTCTAGAATACGGAGTATGCATATCATTCATTAAAGAAGGAGAGGGGGGAAAAGAACCCCAGCGAACAACTCTTCCATGTTTTACAACTAACATAATTAGAGTTGAATTAACTGAACCGATACAAATAGGGGAGTATGTACAGCAAAATTGCACACTTCCACGTTTTACTGATACAGCCAATAGAGCTAAATTAACTGAACTGAATTTGTTCCTTGTATGAGCAAAAATACTAAGCTTTTAACTGTACGACACAGCCAGTCAAATGATGCATATAACTGCTGCATGCTATGTGGGAGCGGGAAAAAACACTTCTTGAAGGTAATTTAAGCATCCAACAATTGGTGAAAAAACTGAATTACTACAGTCAGAATCCATATATCAAAACAAAGTAAAAGAAAATGAAATAGAAAACGCTCCACACAAAATATAGATATGTACGAACTGCTAGGATAGAAATAAATTAAGGAATCCCTTGGAGAGGGAATTATTTACACATGAAAGAAGTGAGCTATCATGCCGGAAATTCGGATGCATGACTAAACATTCGGAATAAAAATAAGGTAAGCTGCTAGATCTTGCCTGTTGGTAAATGCCTGGCCATATTTTTCTTACAAAAAGCTTTTAAAATTTAGATTAGATAGAACAAATAAAGCATTGTTTACCCTTCGCATAACTTACCCTTTGCACAAATACTCCAGCAAAGCTTCATGTTAATGCATATATTTTTGTAAGTTAATCAAATATGGACCACGATCTCCTAGAGAACCAAAGACCAATTACGTGGTAGAGTAATGTCAAAACAGAGGAAGCATGATGTTAGTTGTCCATGTGCCTGATAGGACTTGCACCTTTTTTTTGAAAAAAAATCAACTTACACCTGCACGCCAAGAGTTCATGCTTACACAAAATAATCAGAAGAGTTCAGGTTCATTAAAACTTCAATATAGAATAACACATCGTCGAGGTGTTATACACACGTGTTGAATGCAAGGAATAATACGCCACTAACTGGACCATATTCAATGTTAAATACTTCGCAGAATCTATATTGATGGATTAGTGTTGCTACTTCTCACTGAAAGTATTGCTGAGGGAAAAAGTACAGCTCAAAGCCTGATCTGGACTACATCATCACACATAGGAACGTTGAGGAGAAGATCTTATGGAAGCAATCAATTAAACAGTTCAAGTATGTGAAACTTGACACCAATGTCCCTAGGTCATGAGATAAGGCACAGTATAATACCATAAGGAAGTAGAAGTAACATGATAATTTGTAATTCTATGAAATAAACATTCCAGTAAAAAACTACAATTACAGATTGCTAAATTTGCATGTGATATTTCTCCACATTAAAGTAATACCATGGACAATCTTACAATCTCCCCTACTTTGTTTCTACATTTATCTTTGAAGGGCAGCCCATATGAATCTGAGAAAAGATATACCTTTTATGACTGCTAAACATCGTCACCATAATATTTCAATAGTAATAAGTGCTCTTTCGTATGACCGGTCTTTCTAAGGCATTCTCTTTTCGTACATCACGAACTCATCAATCTGAAACAGAAGACAAATAGACAATAGTCAAGTGATATTAATTTGCAAATAAGAAAGAGATCATCCAATTACATAAAAAAATCATAAAAGATATTTAAGTACACGCCATAAGCATATTGAACACTTGTAAAAAGGCATCCATGCACTGAACTAATTGCTCCAGCCACGTCCACAAAATAGTGCATCCATGGAACAGAAAACGTGTAAATACTTCATCCCTAGTGTTGAGCTAATGCCATGTTAGTTGCATACTGAAAAAAGCACACATCTTTTTTATGTTGGCTTAGTTTGGTCAATTGACCGAACACATTGCAGTCGACCTGAACACCGATACCGGAAAAGGTGAATGCTACAGCTGGACCGGGGCGGATATACTACAGGCAGACACGCGAATGCATCAGCTAGCACACACATGACACAGCTGCAGCAGGAGCACAGAAGCCGCACATGCACGCGACATATCACATGGCCAAGAGAGTGCGAGGGGCAGCCGGCGTGCACTCACCGCAAAGGGGAGCAATAGCGAGATTGGACACCTCCTCATGTTGGCCTCCGTGGCGGAGTGTTGGCCATCACCTGGCTCGAGCCCCTCCTCTACGCGGAGCTCGATCAGAAGGGAGCAAGAGGAGTGGAGAAAAAAAAGGAATCTGCTCCATGAATGCCTGCTCTGTTCGCTGCTCTCGTGGAGGCATGCACTTGCGATTGGGAGAGGTGACAAGGAAGGCAAGGAGAAGAACAAAAAGAAGGCGGCCGGCCCAGACGGCAACCACCACTTAGATTCAGGCCACCGCCGGCCATAAACCGCAAGAAAAAAAGGACACCCAGCTGCTCACCTGACGCCGGAAAAGATCGAGCCTTCTTCAAGATGGAGACGGTATGGTCCAGGCAGGGATCGACGGGGAGGAAGTAGCCAGATAAATCGTCGGCAGGGCGCTGCCCTCCTCCCCGTAGCCTGCTGGCGCCGCTTTTTTTTCGCAACCCTGGAGACCCCTAGAGGAGGGGTGGTTCGAGAAGCGAGGGTTTCATTTGATCGGGGTGAGGTGGGCTTTTTGTAGGCCCATAGGGCGGTGGAGGACTTCACCCGAGTTTTCTAGAGATTATCTCATGCATGGGAGCCGAACACGTGGAGAGTACGTGGCACACCACAATTCAGTCAAACCAGCAACCACCGTACTACCATCTCACGTGAAAGGCTCAGTGAGATAAAAAAAGGAGGTACACTCCCATCGCACGCGTCATGCGAACAAGGGCATTAAAAAAACTCCAAAAAAACCAGGTAAATTGAACCCTTACGGGCCTAGTATTCTAGTTATGCTACATGTATTTTTCCACAACCCAAAATGGAAAATCTTGGTAGCAAAGGAAAATTTCGAGGAATGAGAAAGACCACATGTGTCTGTCTAAATAGCACAGTTAGTATTACAACAAATAAACCAGCACCAGCTGCCTTAGCTGGACCTTCAAATCAAGACCTAGTTTAATCTGATCGGGCCAAAATAATCAGTCAATTCATGGAACATATAGTCAATTTTCTACAAGGAAACATATAGTTAGATGGTCCACTCAAGGTTGAAGACTGCAGTTTGAAGGGACTGTCGAATCTACATAAATCATGACCACGTTTTCTACATTTCCTAACTAAAACAACATTGTCTGACCATTGGCTTAGGCATACTGTAATACAAATTGCAAACTGCTGACAAGTGTTGACCGGTCGTTGGTTTTTTATGACCATATAAATCTACTTGGGTGAAAACAAATCCAGTCATAGTGATAGCTCCAGCCAACAACCAAAAAAGTACTCTCATTGGTTATAAACATCAAGCAGTCCAAAAAGTTGCGGCTCCAAAGTAGTACTGAACATCATCATAATCAGATATATCCTGACAATACTGAAAATGTACAGCCAGCAACATGAACAAAGATAGCATGCCACACACTTAAATGATGGGGAAGAAACAGGATGTATTTCTTACAATGTAAAAAATAAGGTATCTCTTCACTGGTGCAAACACATTATTGGCACACTGGGCATAGGAGTCGCTTTGCAGGCTAGAAATACTACATGTGTACCAAAATATAAGATATTTGGTAGGCCTGGTACGGAGGTAACACTATTTTTGTTGGTGATAGCACATAGAGCATAATATAGACAACTAAATGAAGTTAAAAATGGTATGTTTAATCATGTAATATCATGCATGTACACTGAAGAAAGGAGAGTTGTCTTTGATAGAATCATGTAATATCATGTTCAACAAAAAGTTGTAAGCAGACATGTCCTGGTTGGATGGAGATCCAGATAGCTCCCTCTCCAACTGGACGTTGGTGTTTCCAACACATTTTGGATTCACTCAGGCAGCATTCCTCAGTTGTTCATTATTAGTTCAAGTTACAAGACATTTCATGTTAATTAGCTGGAAAAACATTTACCTTAAGGTCTGCATAGCTGGCCTGAACATCCATCATCCCAAGGCTGCGCTATAATAGCTCAACAGTTCTCACTTCTAGAACTGTATGTTCCTTTGAGTAGTTGGATTGTGTAGCTACAGACAAAAATGAGTATCTAGTGAATGTTAATATTGTAGGTTTATAACCTAAGGCATTATTGTTATAAAAAATCAATAAAACCGGTGGGAAGGGGAACGCACATGCCAGGTGGGTAGGTGGAGATGAAATGAACAAAACGGCATACATATTTCCTTTCAATAGTAGCCTAAAAGATCACTTGAACTTGTACCCCAAATAGAGAAGACATGAGTATCATACGGAACCCCTAAATCCACATTTATTTTTGTCTAAATCCATAACGTCTATCTTCTACTAAGATCCAAAAGCAACCTTGACTTATCCAAACTGAAATTAGGGGAAATTTTATTTGTCAGATTATGAAAGAAGAAAACAACATTCTTATAATATTAAGACTTTGTTAGAGAAGAAAAGAAAGAAGATTAGTGTGCCCCCTGTTATGATCAAGTTATCAGCTAACCACCACTAATATCATACTCCCTCCGTTCCTAAATATTTGTCTTTCTAGACATTTTAAATGACTAACACATACGGATGTATGTAGACATATTTTAGAGTGTAGATCCACTCATTTTACTCCGTATGTAGTCACTTGTTAAAATGCCTAGAAAGACAAGTATTTAGGAACGGAGGGAGTAGTTTGAATTTTACTCTGCTCTAACAGTGAGAAAAACTATAACTACAGTAATCAGGAAAATAATTGGCACACCAAATTCCCTCTAAAAGATTTGCACACCAAGAGGGAAGAGCTAAAAACTTGAGACATGAAAAAATATCAAATCCTATTGAATCATGTTTATGAATTAACTGAACCAATGTATGGCTACATATAAATAGAATAGCTAGAAAGCACAGCAAGTTGTACAGTTCAGAGGTGGAGTGGTCTAGGAACAACCTTGTGGCTGCCGCTGCATTGCCAAGGTTGTTTCCACGCTTGCAGCTACCAAGGACGATGTCAAAACAGGAGGTCACCTTAGATTAGGCACCCGTGGCCGCGGTTGCGGATGGACCGCTGCTGTATCTGCGGTCCTTCCTGAACACCACAACATCTGCAGTTTTCACCAACATCTATAATTATTTGCAAGAGCATTATAGCACAAATCAAACTGGTTCGTGGTAGTCTCTGAATGAACAAACTAACAGTCAGTTGTTGCATTCACACGAGTACTGCCATCTATCCTTCCAATGCCACATCCACGCACACAGTAAGAAACCTAAATAATTATTTGTGATTAGGACGTTGCTGTTGGAGACGGTTAGCTCAACTAATAGTGAAGGTTCAATTGAACATACCTGGCGGGGGAGGTTGATGTGCCTGCGTGATTGCGCTAATTTTTTTTAAATAATACATTTTTTTATTAATTTCCATAAATATTACGCTGGATAAAAAAATTTCAAAAATAATGCACCGTCGGCCCGCTGCCGGCCGACTGGGCCTAGTCAGCCCACAGCAGGCCGATTGGATTCCAGTCGGCCTACAGCTGGCCGACTGGCTAAATCCTATTCGGCGCCCTCTGCGCCGCTACAGTACATCGCGCAAACGGGCGCATACCCCCCCCCCCCCTCTCTGCTGGGCCGGCCCATCTTGCTTTTTTTTTTCTCGAAACGCAAAAAAGGTCTGCTAGTGTTGTGATTCGACGTGCAAGCTGCGTTAACCACCCCGCCATCTGCAGTTCGACGTGCTAGTTTTATCCTTTTTGGTCTTTACTTCCTTTTTTTCTTTTTTCTTTTTTCTTTTCTTTTACGTTCTCCTTTTTTTCGTTTTCGTTTTCCTTTTTCTTTTTTATTTTTCTTCTTGCTGTGTTCGACGAACTTTTTTCAAATTTGATGAACTTTTTTCAAATTCGATGAACTTTTTATTGAATTTGATGAACTTTTTTTCGAATTCGATGAACATTTTCTGTGTTAGATGAACTTTTTTTAATTTGATGAACTTTTTTCAAATTCAATGAACTTTTTTTCAAATTCAATGAACTTTTATCAAATCCAACGAACTTTTTTCAAAGTTGATTAACTTTTTCAAATCTGACGAACTTTTTTAAAATTGAATGAACTTTTTTCAAATCCGATGAACTTTTTTTCAAATTCAACGAACTTTTTTCAAATTTCATGATGTTTTTCAGTTTTGATGAACTTTTTTGAAATTTGATGAGTTATTTTCAAATTCAATGGTTTTTCCACAAATTCGATGATCTTTCGTAAAATTCAATGAACGTATTTTAAATTCCATGAACTTTTTCCTAAGAACAAGAATACATATTGTATCCAACTGGTTGTTTTTTCCCTAAGAAAATGAATACATACCGTAGCAATTTAGCGACAGAAAAAAAAAAGCAATCGAGCCGGATCCAGCGAGAGGCGAGGCGCAGCGATCGACTGAGCGGTGGGAGGCAGCGAGCGGGCGAGCGGGAGGAGCTAGCGAGCGAGCGTCGCTGGGCCTGGCCCAGTCAAGCGACGCAGCGGGTGCTGCGTTCGCCAACTAGCGCTGAAGGCGCCAAGGAGGAGGTCTCGGCCGACTGGCCCCTCTCGGCCCACTGTGGGCTGATTGGGTCCTGTCGGCCCACTGTGGGCCGACTGGAGCTAATTGGCCCGCTGTGGGCTAATTGTTTTTGCAAAAAATAGGCATAAAAAGTATATGTTTAAAAAATGTTAATCATGTAATTAAAAAATGTTAAACGTGTATAAAAAAATGTTCCTGATGTATAAAAAAATGTCCAATATATATGCAAAAATGTTGACATAAAAAATATGTTTTGAAAAGTGTTAAGCATATATTTAAAAATTGTTAAATGTGTGTATAAAAAGTGTTCCTTATTTATACAAAAAATATAGAATGTGTATGAAAAAAAGTTGACACCAAAAAATTATGTTCAAAAAATATGTTTGAAAAGTTGACATTTTTTCAAATACATGATTAAAAATCGTTAAATGTGTGTATAAAAAATGTTCCTTATCTAAAAAAATATAGAATGTGTATGAAAAAAAGTTGACACCAAAAAAATATGTTTGAAAAAAATGTTCCAGTTCCATACAAAAAGAGCAACCAATCATATTTTTTTCACAACCTTGATTTATCTTTTGTCACCAACTCACCAACATAATTTTTTGGTGTCAACTTTTTTTCATACACATTCTATATTTTTTGTATAAATAAGGAACATTTTTTATACACACATTTAACAATTTTTAAATACATGATTAACACTTTTTAAAACATACATTTTATGTCAACATTTTTGCATATATATTGTACATTTTTTGTATGCATCAGGAAATTTTTTTATACATGTTTAACATTTTTTAATTACATGATTAACATTTTTTTAAACACCTATTTTTTATGCCTATTTTTTGCAAAAACAATTAGCCCACAGCGGGCCAATTAGCTCCAGTCGGCCCACAGTGGGCCGACAGGACCCAATCAGCCCATAGTGGGCCGATAGGGGCCAGTCGGCCAGCTGTAGGCCGACTGGAATCCAATCGGCCTGCCGTGGGCCGACTAGGCCCAGTCGGCCTGCAGCGGGCCGACGGTGTATTATTTTTGAAAAAAAAATTACCCAGCGTAATATTTATGAAAATTAATAAAAAATGTATTATTTTAAAAAAATAGCCCTGATTGCTCTCCCCGTGGTGGCCTGTGAGATTCCAATGAGCTGACCATAGACCTCCCTCTGCACAAACCGATGCGCCTCCCACTGCACTTCACCTTCGGCCTCCCTGCCTAGCCAGCCTCGCCCTCCTCCCTGTCTTCGGCAGCTGTGGGATGGAGAGGTGTTGCGGAGAGTAGTTTGGACGGCTATGGGGGCGGCGATTTGGACGGCGGTGGTGGCGGCTGCGAAGGGCGGCGGCGCGGACGGTGATGGGGGCCGAGTAGAGGGTCTTCCCTTGACCTTCGAGGCACCGGCGCCGACGGCGGAGGGGGTGGCCAGGGGCTATGGATTTGCTGTCGCACCTGATGGTGGGCGGGTGAATCGCGACGTTGTTCGCCATTGGAACTAGTCGGATGGGTCCGACGACGGCGGATAGAGTGCGCCGGGAAGGAGTGGCTGGTGGCGAAGCCGGCGGGGTTGGGGAAACCAATGTCGAGATGGAAGAAGCGGGGAGGAGCCCCGGAGGCGCCATGGTAGTAGGGCCGGGGAGCCGCCAATGGCCGCGACGTCGAGTGTCGCCGGCGGTGGAAGGCCGCGGGTCACCGGTAGTCGATGGCCGCGGGTGTGTTGGCACTTGGGGTAATGGGTAGGCGCGCCGGCGGAGTAGGGGGTGGCGGCGCGCGGCCACGGACGGCGGTGAGGGGCGGGGCGGGGCGGAGCTGGAGGTCCAGATGAGATCGAGAGGAAGGGTCGTGGGCTGGTGGCTCGGTTTGTTTTTGTTTCCTCTCGCTCGTATCGCTTCAGGTTCAGTTAATATAATATGAGGACTACGGGCCGAATTACTAAAAAGTGCAGGGATTATTTTGCAAAAACGGCGCAACGGTGAACCCGGAGACCCAATCCGTGCTTTATTATTAGGGAGAGACTAGGACAAATGCTCGTGCGTTGCACCGGGCGAGAAAATGGGCATAATCTGCTTTATGTGCCATTGTGCATCATTTTTATATTTATTTTCAATAAACATAGCACATGTGCCCGTGCGTTGCAACGGAAAAATATTATCATGCGAAGGAGTTGGCAACAAGATGGTCGCGGCGACATTTGTATACCTGTGATGCTGTGCACAGCAAGAGTGGGCGTGGTGGCAATAGGGGGAGCGCAAGGGCAACGATGCTGCTAGCGTTGGAGAGGGGAGAGGTTGACCTCACCAAACCATGCTTCCTCACAACGTGTCCCTTCCCTCCGCGTCGAAGCTTCCTCTCCAAGATGTTGCTCTTGTCTTTTCACCGCCAACTTCCTATTGTCGGAAGCACCTTCCAAAAACAGATGTACGTAAGCCACCTTCTGTTAAAGAGAAAAAGAAGAGTGCCCAAAGAATAAATAATTAATCAAAACCATACTTTAGAACAATGTTCGTCATGTTTTCGAAAAGATGTTCATCATGTTTGTCATTGCCAATAGGATATAAAAGTATGTTCACTACCACTGAAAAAATCCTTAGCTTTCCCCAGGTTCCGGTCAATCACAACTTCACAAGACAAACTTCAAGAATCTGTATTCAAGAGGTCAAAGTGAACAAAAACGGTTGATATATCAAACTAACGGAGTGATATTTCTTCATAGTTTTTTCTCGACATAAATAGACATACCTCCTCTGAACCCCTTGTGTAGTAAAGGGCATCACCGCCCTTTGCTTACACATGGGCCATGGAGCCAAATTTCGACGTCACTGTTATTGCCTAAAAACTTACCTGCGAGTTGGAATAGATGACCCTACTTCCCTGAAAGCAAATGAACAATAATTTTGTGAAAACAAAAGAATTATATTATTGCAGCCAGTGAAGAGTAGTGCTACATGCTGACAGTTTAAAACTTTAAAACATATCTAAGATATAAAATATACAAAACTAGATAGTAAAATTAACCTTAACACACCGATTTTATACTGAATGGACACCACAAAGTCACAACAAACCTTATTGACGAACTTTAATAAAAATAGTGTACTGAAAGCTATATAATAAGGGAAACGATTCTATTCACCCGACCGATCTGTCACGGGCATCCGCCGGTTCCAATGCTCGACACGTGTCACGTATGGGGTCTACCCATCACTATCTTGCCCATCCTTATCCATAGAAAATGGCATCTACACATTTCTCCGCCTCTGAGTAGTCATCTTCTTCCCTGAAGAAATCATGAGTACCTCATTAGCTCCGCCGCTAGCTGTTGCAGCGAGCGTTGTGCTGGAAGCCAGCAACCCATGTGTTGGTGTGCCGGCTGCGCGAACACTCGAAACCACCGGACAGCACTAGCCGTCCACATGAGAAAAGACGCCGTGCGAGCCGTGTCCGTCATCGCCCGCCATGTCGCCGCCGTCCTAGAGTAGCGCCGGTGTCCATGGCTGCCGCCTCCTCGAGCTCAACCGCCGGTGCCACCAGCAATAGTTCCTGCAACATAAATTTTATTGCAAAATAATTCTACAATATGATCTCTGTTGCGAAAAAAATCATAAACTTTTTTGCAATATTATTTTTCTTGTGATTTTTTTTGAAATATAACCTCTATTGCAAAGATTTCTACAACATGACTTATATTGCAAAAGTTTCCGCAACATTAGCTTTATTGCAATGGTGAAGGGTGTCGGTCAGCCACTCGATGGCGTTAGATCTAACATCTCGCGACTTGGACAATCTTTTGGCGGACGCGTAGCGCGCCCTATATAATAAGGTCCGAGAAAACAAAGGCATGAACCGAAGGATTGCTTGAAAGCTTGATCACTATATCGTCAGAAAGACATTGCAAGAGCTAAACATACCTCGTTAAGCAAGGAGAGGCAAAGCATGCAACGCTATACTTTTAGTTCTTGCCTGACACAATCCAGTGCTTTGACCTGTTTTGACCGAATCAGAGACTCGCATGTTGCTGTTGGCCTACCGCCGCCCAGCGTCGTCACAGGCAAGCTCGTTCATGTCATCTTCCAATCAGATCAAAATCTGAGCTGATTAGCAATTGGGCCGGCAGCCGCCGGCTCTCTGTTGCGGTTTGCATTGACAAAGCAAAGGGGAGATATTAGAGCCACTCACGGGATTAAAGTTGAGGCAGCGGTCGGTGGAGTAGGATCAGGATGAGCGGCCACATGAACTCAGCGTTTGTTCATCGAGGGCTGCTCGGCCTTCATCGTTTTGGCGGTGCAGACTATCAGGTGACGATGTGGGGGCGACCATGTATGCGGAACCCTCCCCGCAGCCGCTGACACATGGTGGTGACGCGTAGATCCGCGGTTCCGCCAGCACCTGTGATCGACTCTCCACTCCGCCGCGCTCGGCATCTCTTAGCGATCGACAGCACTCTGTGACGGGCACCGCCATCAGGTCAATGAGCCCGTGCGCTTTACGCGATCAACGGCCATGCCTACAGGGTGGCCCATGCCAACGGAACCTGCCGTCGTTAACGTACCACGTGGGCGCTCCTCATTGTTGTCAACGATCGCCCACGCGAGTCAGAAAGATCGTCTTAAGGAATCGATCGATGGGCTAAGGCCCACGCGAGTCAAAAGATCAGCGAAACGTTTAGTGCATACGTCGAATTAGTACCACCTCGGCTATGGTTTAAATTTAAACTGAAAGCATAAATTCACAGGAAGAAAGCGTATTATGACGGTGAACCCGACAAAGTCAATCCGTGCTTTATTATTAGAAAAGAGATATATATACTAGCAAAAGGGCCCGTGCGTTGCAACGGAGTTTAAAAAACATCCTAAAGCATCAACTTAAAGGTATTTCTATTATGAGCATGTGCATAAAGCTGATCGGTTTATCATATCACCACTAACGTCCTTGCATTCTGTTAAACATGCCTATTTTATTTACTAACACACCATTACCGCTGTTGAAAATTTAGGAAATTCACACGGTTAGTAAAAAGTGCAATACATTGTGTGACGGCCAGTCGGTGCACTGCTTCTCAATGAGGGCAGCTGCGGCTTGGCTTTTGCGCTTTTCGGAACAACGTGTATAAGGACCGAGTCAACCAGGCCTTTCCCTTGAAGTTTTCTTATCCCTGATATTTTACTTTTTTCAAGTGCAACATGTCTGGGCATCTTAGGCTTCTGTTGCATCAGTACTACATCTACTAAACTATAATGTTTGTTTCATGTTATTTGCTTTGATTTGCTTTGAGGTTTTTTAATAATCCCTCACTTGAATTTTATTAAATTAGCCAACCAAATGAAATTGAAATAAGTAGTTTTATGGATCTTCGATCTATCTAAATTAAGGGAATTCACATGGTGGTTCTTTTTATTACTCATGAACATAGCCCCCCCCCCAAAATATTGGGGAGCTAAAAGTAACAATCCCATTCATTTGGAATTAAGCATAACCAACTCTTAATTTAAACTTCTTAATTAAATATTTGGAATTATATTTGTAGCAATGTAAATATAAGTTCCACTTCGGATAAATCATGTGGAGTTGGCACAACCACAAAAGGCCAAAAAAGTAGTTTCAAGTTTCTTCAAACCCAATTGATTTTCAAATTCTTTTCTTAGGCAAGATTTTATAATTCTTAAACACCGCTCTCTCTTCCTGTGTTTTTTTTTTGGCTCAACTCATATAGCAGCAGCAACCCAGTTTGCATGCCATTTTTCCTTAGCAAACCCCACCACCAGCGCCTGGGGTCTCTGTCTCTCGACCCGGGGTGATGTGCCCCAAGCGCCTCGCTGCATGGCCTCGACGTTGCACCCGATGATCGGCCGGCGAACCACCTCCGTTCCCACTCGCTCTCTTCCTCGCCGCACCTGTGTGCGCCTCCTCGCCGCACCGTCGCCAAGCTGCGCCCCCTCGCGTGGTGAACCACCTGAGGGCCGTTGGACTCGCTCTTCCTCGCTGCACCTCGGTGCTCCTCCTCTCCCCCTAGCGCTCTTGCACCTCCCGGCCTCCGCTTGTTCTCCTCTCGTCGCCCGCGTCCCTCGCCCCTCAACAAGCTTTACTCCTCTTTGCCTCGCCAAGCCTGTTCAATAGTACTGCATCGTCTTCTCCCATTGGCTCTCGGGGCTGGTTGTTGATTCCCAGTTGGCTTTGTTGATATTTCAGCTAATTTGGGAACGTTTTTTTTTTGAAAGATCCAACATCACTGGCATTCATTGATAGTAGCAGGAAGCAACGGAAAACAACAAGGTGGTGAAGGTCCTAGGACCGGAGGATCCGAAGATCCAAAGCAAAAAGAAAAAAAAAACAGCCTAAAAGCTGCAGCACAACACTCCGTACAATCCATACTAGACATCGTAGCTCCGACTCCGACGATGAACTACTAAGGAAAACTAGGCACGGATGGCGTCACAAAGGATCACCGAACGAACCATCTGTCCCCCGTCATCGTATACCACCGGCCCTCCACCGCGGCTTCGACTTCACAACAACAGACAGTCGAGGCACTCCCACGGACACGCCGGAGAAGAAGAGCCGACTACCACGACCAAGGCCACGCCTCCGACATTGCTCACCGCCGTCATCGTTGCCACAGAAGTTAGGACACCTCAACCGCTGTCAACCACCGGTCCTGCTTGCCGATGCCGAGCTCCGAGACGAAGCCCCCAAGAGGGAAAACGATTCCAAGACGCTGCCATCGTCCGATCAAACGATCAAGGGTTTCCCTTGGAGAGGCCGAGATGGCCTGATCCGTGCAGAAGGGGTGTGGTAGCAAATCAGCGAAGCCTCCTAGAAGGTCACGACGGCCACAGCCGCCGCCATCGCTGGTCATGGCACAAGGTCGAGACAGGGTTTTCACCCAAGCTTTCACACCACCTCAGCTGCACATCCTCCCGCGCCAGCACCGACAAGTCCACCAATCAATCGCCACCGCACCAGCCTGCCGACGAAAGGTTCGCCACCGTAGCCAACCGCACCTCGCAGCGGCCGCCGACGACCAAATTCAAGATCCAGTGGGAAGATCCAAGAAACGGCCACCGAGAGCAGAGCCACCGGACGCAACAGACCGCCGCACCCTACCGAGCACCATGCCGGCAAGGAAAGGAGGTGCGCTGCCCGAGACCGTCAGCAACCATGGCTGCCGGCCGCAGCCTAGCAACAGACGCGAACCACGCGCACCATGCGCGCCACCGCGATCGCCGGAGACCAGATCTGCCACACTTGCACCTTGAAGCAGCTCTCCCGTGCCGCCAAAGGCCCTGAGCCGCGCCACTACGCCACCCACGCCCCCCGCGCGCCCGCGGCGAGCACCAGACCAGATCCGCCCGGAGCACCACCTCCCGATCCGGGTGGCACCCGCAGCCACCGCGGCCGCGCTAAGCCTGTGCGCGCCCACGCCTCACTCCCCCTGCAGCCGCTGGGACCCTCTGCCCACGCAGCCTCGCCGCGCGGATGCCGTCGAGCAGGTCTCTCTGGCGCCAAATCCGCGCCACTCCGCGCGCACAACGCCGCCCAGCCACCTGTGGAGCCTCATAGCAAGCATCCACCATCAGCACGTCTTCGCTGCGCCGCCCCGGACGCCAAGGCACCGAGCTCCTTCGAAGCGGCCGGCCCGCGCCGTGCCACTCCAGACGGGAGGAGGAGAGAGCCTCGCCGCCGCCGAGCCGCACGGGCTTTGCCCGACGACACACGCCGGCGGCGACGAGGGGGGAGGGGGCGGCGGGGCGCGGCGCTGGCGCTGGCGGCTGGGGTTCGCCCCTCATCGCCCGCGGGAGCGACCGAGGAGCAATAAACTGAGACAACTCAACCTAACAGAACGAGGTGGGATTATTCAACACCCAAGCTAACTTTATCAAATCAAATTATTAAAAGCATGCATGTATCGATTGGAAATAACCTTGCTTCGTTCGACACGAGGGCCTGGGTAATTGGGCCTATCTCCGTATTCTCACTTCATCAGGCTACGTTTGGCTGGGTGGACCAGAATATTTGGCCAGCTTTTGAACCAAGATTATTAAGAGCTAACCCAGTTTTATATTGCAACTTGGGTGCCAGCTCAACTGGTTGTTTGTTGTAGCGTGAGAACGGAAACTTGTAAGTTCGAATCTCAGGACAAAAATACTTTTTGCTATTATACAGTCGTGGGTGGCGGCCCACATGATCATATAAATAGTACCATCTCGGATGTAGAAAATAATATATGCGAAAAATAATATATGCGAAAAAACTGAAAGCGTAAATTCACGGGAAGAAGCGTATTGTGACGGTGAACCCAGAGACTCAATCCGTGCTTTATTATTAGGGAGAGATTGATTTGTTGTGCTGAAAAGCCGAACATATGCTTTGTTTTTTTCCCCACTGTTCTCAGATGATTAGCGTCACATGCTCGGTCCATCTGTTGTATATATAGATGTATTTGGCTTATTTATAAAAGTTGCGCTAAATCAAAGACACTTATTTTAGGACGGAAAAAGTACTAAAATAAAGTTGAAATCTCTTTTCAAATTTTTGTAACTTTATTTAATACCATTTTATAAAAATTTCAGCAAATTGGCTGGTTGGAGCTTGATCTCCAAATTTATGCATGACTCGCCTCGTCTTTCTCCTGATCTCCAAATGCATGCATTGCCTGGCACTAATTTATATTGTGTCTTTGCAAAATCATTGCCCAACATCATGCTACATAATTCAGCACTGCCTCCAGCCACATACGCCTAGGTTACTTGTGTCAGTGGGCTTAGTTTTTATTCGGACATAGCGTTTGGCTGGAATTGCATTTTGTAGCCAGGGAAATTCGTTGTCTTACTGGCAAAAAAATTATGAAACCAATTCCACACACATATATATTCAATAAATGTGCAAACTTGTCATTCGGAGATACTCCATCAATTCACAAATATAAGATGTACTAATTTTTCTAGAATCGAATGTACATAGACACATTTTATTGTGTTTGTTCACTCATTTTAATCTAAAACATCTTATATTGATGAATGGAGAAAGTACTAAACTACAATTTTAAATACTTCCAATTATTAAAATATTTGAAATGTCTTTTTATATATATTATTTTGCACATTTTTGGCTCATTCTAGACTAAGCTCCATATGCATGGCTTGGCTTCAATCAGAGTCTGTAAAAAAGTTGTGACACCGACTGGTTTTTCTATTAAGTGATCTGGGCTTAGGATTCTTTTTTGTGCTGTTGGGCTAAGATATGGTATTTGGCCTGGCCAACGTCTATTTTTTTTTGATCCGTAACGTCCAGTTTTGATATACTAGGCAACGGGACCTTTGTGTTACCCAAAAAAATTAAAAAAGTAACCGGACGCTTGCCGATTGCGTGGTTGCTAGTAAGTCCGATTGAAGCTATGCCTAAAAAAATTCGATTGAACTCCGTCAGGTGCACGCAAACCTAGTACTTTTTTCAATACGCATGCATACCTAGATGGAGTTTCCTTCTTGCATGTAGACACGTCATTGATTATAGCTCTATGTTCCATATTCTATTTGTTTGACAGTGATATTCTTTTTTCTATTTTTTTTCTAAAGTTCATATTGCTTATATGAATCTAACATGTTAACATGCAAGTTCAATAGTATCGGTACATATATTTTTTGATGTAACGTAAAAATCTTTAAATCTTAGCCGTTGTTATTCTAATCAAACGGTGTAAAAAATATTAGCATATGTGGACAAACGTGATAGCTTATTTGACTTTTGTTTTAATATAGCTCTATGTTCCATATTCTATTTGTTTGACAGTGATATTCTTTTTTCTATTTTTTCTTCTAAAGTTCATATTGCTTATATGAATCTAACATGTTAACATGCAAGTTCAATAGTATCGGTACATATATTTTTTGATGTAACGTAAAAATCTTTAAATCTTAGCCGTTGTTATTCTAATCAAACGGTGTAAAAAATATTAGCATATGTGGACGAAGTGATAGCTTATTTGACTTTTGTTTTAATTATATAATAGAAGATTAATCCACCGCCGTGCTCTCAAAGATATAAGTGAAGCACTAGAGCAAACTTTTTGGCCCATTGATGCGGTAAGGGTTCTTGCTATACCATTGTCGACAAACGATATGACTGATTTTATTGCTTGGAGTCTGAATAAGCATGGAAATTTTACTGTCAAATTGGCTTATCATACTGTCTAGGATTACCAACATGGACGTAAACTACGGAGAATTGATGGTTTGGGCGCCTCAAGTGCTAACCCAACATGGCAGAAAGTTTGGAAACTTAACTGTCCAGCAAAGGTAAAAATCTTTCTCTGGCGAACACTACATGGAACTATGCCTTGTAATGTTGTTCTTGCAAATCGTCATATACCTGTTAGACCGGCGTGTCCAGCATGTGGCCAAAGTGCGGAAGATGTTTTGCATGTGTTGTTTCGATGCAAAAAAGCCAAGGAAGTGTGGCGCCTCCTAGGACTGGAAGATGTTATAGCGCATGCATGCGAAGTGGATCGAGCGGGGGAAGCAATACTTGCTTATTTGCTAAATTTTCCCGCACAGGAGGCGATCGTTCTAGGCGTTAAATTTTTTTATGAGCTCATGTCTATCACTTGCTGGTACCTCTGGTGGGAAAGACGGAAACTAGTTCACAAGGAGCATGTGCAAGATGCGAAAAGAATTTCACAATCTGTGAGAGCGATGGCAGAAAATTTTGTTATTGCATGTGACCCAAAGGCAGTACTAAAGAAGGACGGATGGAGAAAACCACCTAATGGCTTTGTTAAGCTGAACGTAGATGCCGCCTTCGACTATGACGCGTTACATGGAGCTATGGGAGCAGTCATACGAGACGATAGAGGTCATTTTATTGTTTCTGGAAACAAACTAATAGAGTCATGCTATGATCCTCTTTCTGCAGAGGCATTGGCTCTTAAATTTGGTTTACAACTCTCTTCTTCGGCAGGGTGTAACAGGCTTGTCGTTAATTCCAACAGCCTAGAACTAATGGAGATTATGACCAAGGACGGTCAGTATGCGGGGAATGCAGCAGCCATCATTGATGATTGTTACCACTTGGCATGTGAGTTTAGTTCAATTCGGTTTTGAGTTCTGTCCTAGAGAAGCAAACGCTGTTGCTCATGAATTAGCTAGTATAGCTAGATCTAAATTCTGCAGTGAGTGGATTGAAATGGCTCCTAATGAGCTTCTTCCTCTTTTACTTAAAGATGTAAGTGTTATCACCAATGAATAAAGAGGAAAATTTAGTTGTCAAAAAAAAGTGAAGCACTAGAGCAAAAACTATCTAGCTCAAAAGATAAGTCAAGCACATAGAGTATTCTAATAAATTCCAATCAAGTGGGCTTCTCCCAAAAGGTGTGTACAACAAGGATGATTGTGGTAAACTAAAAAGCAAATACTAATATCATAGACGACGCTCCAAACAAAACACATATCATGTGGCGAATAAAAATATAACTCCAAGTAAAGTTACCAATGAACGAAGACGAAAGAGGGGATGCCTTCCGGGGGCATCCCCAAGCTTAGGCTTTTGGCTATTCTTGAATATCTTGGGGTGCCATGGGCATCCCCAAGCTTAGGCTCTTGGCACTCCTTATTCCATAGTCCATCAAATCTTTACCCAAAACTTGAAAACTTCACAACACAAAACTCAACAGGAAATCTCATAAGCTCTGTTAGTGAAAGAAAACAAAACCACCACATATGGTACTGTAATGAACTCATTCTTTATTTATATTGATGTTAAACCTACTGTATTTCAAGTTCTCTATGGTTCATACCACTTAATACTAGCCATAGATGCATCAAAATAAGCAAACAACACACGAAAAACAGAATTTGTCAAAAACAGAATAGTCTGTAGCAATCTGTAACTAACGCAAAATTCCGAAACTCTAAAAATCCTACCAAAATAGGAAGTCCTGGAATTTTTTTTTCTATTTATCTACAGCAAAAAGAATCAACGCAAAAGCACGTTTCTGTGATTTAACAAAACTAATTTCGTGCGCGCAAAGTTTCTGTTTTTCAGCAGAATCAAATTAACTATCACCATAGGTTACCCTGTAGGTTCTGCTTGGCACAAACACTAATTAAAACATAAAAACACATATAAATAGAAGGTAGATGCAAAATTTATTATTAAATAGAAACAAAAACAAAAACACAAATAAAATTGGGTTGCCTCCCAACTAGCGCTATCGTTTAACGCCCCTAGCTAGGCATAAAAGTGAAGATAGATCTAAGTAGTGTCATAATAATAAGATAAATCTTGAAAACTCATCTCATATTCTCTACGTTCAGCAGCAAGTTTTCTTTGAGGCAAGTAAAAGTAATCAAAAGGGCTAAATTTAATGGGACAAAAGTCCCCAAGATCAATCACAGGAGGAATGGGTTCCTCCTTTGGCCCTTCATATTGCACAACTAATTCATCATTATAAACATTGTTTTGGGAGAATCTTGTGAGCCTATACTCAAGAGAGTATCCTAGCTCATTATTTTTAAGAGCAAAATCATTATTAAGTTCAGAAATTCTATCAACTAGGACATTGGAAGGAACCTTTTTTCTAAGGTTTTCATTGAAATCAACATAGTCCAAAGATTGAAAACGCCTAATTTCCTCTTGATCAAAGAAGATCGCCTCTATGGGAGGACGACCGGCGTTCATCCTATAGTGCGCAAAGATTTCTTTGGCCTCTCTTAATATAAATCTAAACTCATTAGCCAAAAAGATAGTAACGACATGCTTAACAGAAGAATGCTCAATATTAGAAAATTCTTTGTATGCAAGGATGCATATGCATAAATTGTCTTTCAAGCTCAACTACAAGCATAGCGATAGCATCCGCAAGACTACTAGTTCTATGAAGAATAGAATCACCCACAGAAGGTAAACCACCGGCACAAGTAAAGAAATCTTGAATAACACCTTTTGCAATAATGTTACCACTATCGATTCAAAACTTTTTAGTATGCAACATAGGGGGTTCTTCAGCAAGAGCATCAGAATTTTCCATGTTATCATTATTGTCCATATCAACGATAATTTCCTTAATGTTAGACATAACGGCAAATAAAAGTAAGGAAGAAGAAGAGAGCAAGCAAAAAGAGAGAGGAGAAGATTGGGAAAGAGAGGGCGAATAAAACGGCAAGGGTGAAGTGGGGGAGAGGAAAACGAGAGGCAAATGGCAAATAATGTAAATGCGAGGGAGCTGAGTTTGTGATGGGTACTTGGTATGTCTTGACTTGAGCGAAGACCTCCACGGAAACGGCGCCAGAAATCCTTCTTCCTACGTCTTGAGCTTGTGTTGGTTTTCCTTGAAGGGGAAAGGGTGATGCAGCAATAGTAGTGTAAGTATCTCCCTCAGTTTTTGAGAACCAAGGTATCAGTCCAGTAGGAGGCTCCTCAAAAGTCCCACGCACCTAAACAAACAAACAAAGAACTCACAACCAACACAATAAAGGGGTTGTCAATTCCTTCGCGGCCACTTGCAAAAGTGAGATCGGATAGAGATAATATGATAAGATAAATATATTTTTGGTATTGTATAATATAGATTGGAAAAGTAAAGATGCAAATAAAAGTAGATTGAAAGCTTATATGATAAAAGATAGACCCGGGGGCCATAGGTTTCACTAGTGGCTTCTCTTAAGATAGCATAAGTATTACGGTGGGTGAACAAATTACTGTCGAGCAATTGATAGAAAAGTGAATAATTATGAGATTATCTAGGCATGATCATGTATATAGGCATCACGTCCATGACAAGTAGACCGACTCCTGCCTACATCTACTACTATTACTCCACACATCGACCGCTATCCAGCATGCATCTAGAGTATTAAGTTCATAAGAACAGAGTAACGCATTAAGAAAGATGACATGATGTAGAGGGATAAACTCATGCAATATGATATAAACCCCACCTTTTTATCCTCGATGGCAACAATACAATACGTGCCTTGCTACCCTTATTGTCACTGGGTAAGGACACCGCAAGATTGAACCCAAAGCTAAGCACTTCTCCCATTGCAAGAAAGATCAATCTAGTAGGCCAAACCAAACTGATAATTCGAAGATACTTGCAAAGATAACTCAATCATACATAAAAGAATTCAGAGGAGATTCAAATATTTCTCATAGATAAACTTGATCATAAACCCATAATTCATCGGATCTCGACAAACACACCGCAAAAAGAGTTACATCGAATAGATCTCCACAAGAGAGGGGGAGAACATGGTATTGAGATCCAAAAAGAGAGAAGAAGCCATCTAGCTAATAACTATGGACCCGAAGGTATGTGGTAAACTACTCACAACTCATTGGAGGGGCTATGGTGTTGATGTAGAAGCCCTCCGTGGTCGATTCCCCCTACGGCGGAGCGCCAACGAAGGCTCCAAGATGGGATCTCGCGGATACAGAAGGTTACGGCGGTGGAAATTGTTTTTCGTTGGCTCCCTGGATGTTTTCGGGGTACGTGGGTATATATAGGAGGAAGAAGTAGGTCGGTGGCCGCCCGAGGGGCCCATGAGATAGGGGGCGTGCCCTGTAGGGGTGGGCGTGCCCTCCATCCTCGTGGCCGCCTCGGCTGCTCTCCAAGTCCTCTAGATCACGTTTGTTCCAAAAATCACGCTCCCGAAGGTTTTATTCCGTTTGGACTCCATTTGATATTCCTTTTCTTCGAAATACTGAAATAGGCAAAAAAAACAGCAATACGGGCTGGGCCTCCGGTTAGTAGGTTAGTCCCAAAAATGATATAAATGTGTAAAGTAAAGCCCATAAACATCCAAAAAGGGTAATATAATAGCATGGAACAATCAAAAATTATAGATACGTTGGAGACGTATCAGACCCCGAACACACACTTCTCGAGGTTAAGCCGAAGATCCACCGTGCGCAGGCTGGCGAACGTCTCTTCCAAATCTTCTATCAGAGTCCTGGCCTCCCGAGACTTCACCACTATATCATCAACGTAGGCCTCCGCATTTCTCCCGAGCTGCGAACCCAGGGCGATATGCATCAGCCGCTGGAATGTTGCTCCGGCGTTGCGCAGCCCGTAGGACATGCAAGTGTAGCAGTACACCCCGCATGGGGTGAGGAATGTCGTCTTCTCCACATCCTCCACGACCATCTTGATCTGGTGGTAGCCGGAGAAGGCGTCCAGGAAGCACAACAGGTCGCACTCGGCGGTGGAGTCGATGATCTGGTCGATGCGAGGGAGCGGGAAAGGATCTTGAGCGCAGGCCTTGTTGAGGTTGGTGAAGTCGACACACATGCACTCCTTCCCTCCTTTCTTGGGGGCGATGACGGGGTTCGCTAGCCACTCTGGTTACCGCACCTCTCTGATGACCAATGCGGCTTGTAGCTTCCGGGTTTCTTGGACGATGAAGGCCTGCTTCTCGGTGGACTGCAGGCGAGCCTTCTGCTTCACCGGTCGCACATTTGGGCATACTCTCAGATGGTGCTGGATTATCCCCCTCGAGACCCCGTCCAGGTCTTTGGGTTCCCAGGCGAACACATCCTTGTTGGCTCGCAGAAAGTTGATCAATGCCTCCTGTTGATCCTGTGGGAGGCCAGCCCCTATGGTGAAGGTGGCGCTGGCCGTCCCATCCTTGCAGACCGACACTTGCTTCGCCTCGGCTCGGTCCTGGGAGAACAATTGCTTCTTCTTGGCAGGCGCTACCTTTGGGGCCTCCTGATCCTCCTTCTTGCCAGGTACCGCGGTCGCGACTGTCTTGAAGGCGAGCTTTAGGGCCTGCAGCGCGCCTTTGGTGTCCCCTGCCACCGTGAGGACACCGTTGTTGCCCGGCATCTTCATGAGCTTGTACGCAGGATGGGTCGCAGCCATAAACTGCGTCAAGGCTGGGTATCCCAGAATAGCGTTGTATGGCAGGTTGATCTTGGCGATGTCGAAGTCGACGAGCTCAGTGCGGTAGTTGTTGCGGGTCCCAAAGGTGACGGCGAGGTGGATCTACCCCAGGGGCCTAGTAGAACCGTCTCCAACTCCAGAGAAGGGCTTGGAGGGGCGGAGCCGGCTGGGCGGTACATGGAGCAAGCCGAACGCCTCCGGGGAGAGCACGTTAAGGCTGGCTCCACCGTCGATGAGAGTCTTGGTGATCGCCACGTGGCAGATGGTGGGGGTGCAGAGCATCGGGAGCGCGCCTGCTCCCATCATGGAAGCAGGGTGATCTTCGGGGCCGAAGGCGAGGTCAACTTGGGGCGCCGCCCAGCACGGGGACCCCGGGCCCGCCTGAGTGTTGCTTGACGTGGCGGTCGGATGGTTGTGTAGGAGATATTCCCTAGAGGCAATAATAAATGCTATTATTTATCTCCAAGTTCATAATTATGTTTATGTTCCATGCTATGACTGCTGTGGTTCCCGAGCCCGTATATCCATAAAGGCTCTGGGGAAAACCCATGTGCACGTGTGGAATAATAAACGATAAAATGTATTCCTAGTCATGCCTCTAAGACTAGCTCAAGTGTTGCATGATGATTATGATTTCCCAATCATGGGCATGTCTATGCCAGCAACTTTGAGGGCACAATGTTAAGAGAACATTTTTGTTGAATCGACCCGGATTGATGTTATGCTATGAGATTCATTCGTCACAAGTTAATGGTAAATAACACAGAGATGGTTAATGTTTGCATGATTCCTTAGACCATGAGAGTATTGAGTTTCTTCATGCTTGCTTCATGAACTTTGGGGTTTGTTAAACATCATCCGTAAATGGGTGGCTATTACGGCGGCTTACGGGTTCATGGAAAAGTATGTCAAGTAACTTGGTAGCTCAAGATTGGGATCTGCTCCTCCGATGATGGAGAGATATCTCTGGGCCCTCTCGGTGTTACGGCATCCATCATCGTCTGGCCAGACACTTTGTGATTTGATCACGGGGATGCCGGAACACGGTAACGAGAAAAGAGAACAATACCGGTAACGAGGTAACTAGCATAGTTGACAAGTGGTTGATCCACGGGAATGCCAACATGTCTCACCTCGGGTATTTGTAACATATCACGAAGCAACAGGAATAGCACACGACAACTGGAGGTTCACTCGAATATTCATTCGTGTGGGTATACGGGTCAATATGGGTGTCCACGGCTCCGATGTTGATCATTGATCGGAAAGGGTTCCGGTCATGTCTATACTTCACCGAACCTATAGGGTCACATGCTTAAGGGTCATCTATCTACTGAATACTAGACAAGGAGTCTAAGAGAAAATCACCGAAAAAGTTACGGACACCGTAAAAGTTTCGGACAGCGGAAAAGGTTCCGCAGAGAGAGTCATCGGATGAGTTTCGGTGAAACTGAAAAGTTGTTTCAGGGGATACCATTAAGTCAAATTGGTTTTTGCACATGCCTGATAATTCTTGGAGGGTGCCAGAATCATTCTGGAAGCTTTTTTGGAATTTTCTGAGATAAAAACCGGAAATGTTCCGGAGCTGCCGGAGCCACTTCAGATGCGTTTTGCAGATGAAAATCACTAAACCGGAATTGTTTTGGAACGCGTTGAAAATCATTTTGGTGGGTACTGGAAATGTTCTAAGCCCACGTAAATATTTTCAATTCGAACGGACGCTGAAAAATGTCGCCATGAATAGTGAAAGTGCTTTTTGGGATATTTATGGAAAACCACCTTTTGGGGCTTTTCCCAAAAGGCTTCTAGAAGGACTTGGGGATCAAGGAACCCCCTTTGGGGGGCACCCATGAAGGTGGGACGTTGGAGGGTGCAGCTCCTCCATGGGGCTCCACTTGTCATCCCTTTATGCCTTTTATACCCTTTGTGTGTGACATAAAGTGGGGGCACTTTTGGTATTTCAGAATACCCATCCTACCCCTTGGTTTCCCTATAAATAGGAGGTGACGGGGCTGCCCAAACCTCATCCCTTCTCACATACAAGTTCCATGCAATGATCTGGCTTCTTCTCTCCCTCCCACGAAAAGAGTTTCGTAGAGCCGTAAGGCTGTCTGGGTTCCGGCAGGAACTAGTTCTGGACGGCGAAGCCCTGCTGGATAGATGACACCGTATGTGTGCAACTCTGTAGAGAGATCGTAGTTTCGGTGTTAGTTCGTGAGTGCCTCCCGAAGGGCTGTCTGAGTGGCCGTTCGAGTTTCGAAGGTCCTCCCGAAGGGCTGTCCGCGACACCGTCCGGGGGTGCTGTTCGACCGCCTCCCGGAGGGCTATCTGAGGAGCAGATGAGGGTATACATCCTCGTGGTTGGGAGGTTGTAAATCCTAGCTGCGGGGATCTGCACCGCCGTTCGTCATCGACTCTACTTCCCGCTGCGCTACGAGTCGGTAACGAAAAAGATCAAACCATGTATGCAGTCTCCATAGTGGTCCTGGGCTGGTGCGTAGGTCAGAAATTTTTTGTTTTCTACCGCGTTACCCTACAGTGGCATGATGAGCTGTGCTATGCGTAGATGCAGGTTACGATCTAGAATACATGGAGATGTATGGGTATTGCATAATATAATTTTGGAGTAGATGAGATCTATTGCTGAAAATTATTTACGCGGATGACAGATGAAATCTGTTACCCGACGTTCTTGTTGCTTCCCTAGAATTTGCATTTATTCAATCTCGAGACAGCATGGTGGAATTTGACAAAGTTCTGGCAATCCGTCATCCTGATTGATCATGGAAGTGCTATCAGTTCTTTGGGTTATGCCATAGTCAAAAGAAAGATGAAATTCGCAGATGAAAGGGCATTGCAGATAAGATCTGCACGGGGGTCATGCATATGACGAAGTTTAGTATGGGGCTTGAGATTTAATTATCTCGTGTTTCATACACCCCGAGATGTTAATCTAGCAACTTGAATAATCATACTTGATGATAAAACATTGGTAGCTGCTGTTTAAGTCGAAACCTTAGAAGCCACGAAAAACAAGTTTGCATGAACCCATTAGAAACGTCTAACTTGGTTTTGCAGGAGAGTTTGCATGTGCATGTGAGGTGGTATAGCAATGCTCATATTCAATTTGATTATGTATGAGATGGCTATATGATGTAAATTGATTAAACATGACCCACGTGTCATGATTTGGCATGATGGCTGGAGCCATATGATCGCACTTCAAATGACCTGCGTGTCAACCTTGTGTAATGCATTATTTTATTAGCTATAGAGATAGCAATATTATCTGGTGCATCGACAAGGTGGTGGCAATCTTCGCGAAGGTGAACACCGACGCAAATGCCGAAGACGAAGAAATGAAAGACTTCTCCGTCAGAAAGGGCTATACCATATCATGCTATTACGAATTTCCTGAGATGTTTATCCCTTATGATGCACCCTTCTTGATTGCGTGGTAGTCGCTTTTCTTTAGGGTGATCTCTCACAAAAATATCAAGTAGTTAGTGTTCTCCCAAGTGTAGCACCGTCACGGCACCTAACTTTTCGGGGTGCGCCGTGTCACACGGGTACGAACGATTAGGGATGTGTGAGGCGGGTGAGTTGAGACCTCGCAGCGAGATCACTTGGTTGCCTTGACGTTCAGGCATGACCGTCATGAGCTCGGAACACTCGCATCGAAAGATGAACAAGAGTCACATAGAGATGTGATTGGCAAGTTGGCCTACCGGTTGAGATTTTCGTCACCAGTGGTGTTACACCAATGGCGAACAATTGAAATACGGATCTTGAATCACTCACAATCAATTATGAGAGATATTGATTTGAGTGGGAGCGCGTTGTAGAAATAACTTGTTTAAATTCTCAGTGCAATTAATTATGACACTGTCTAAGTGTTATATGCATAATAGTTGTAGAATAATAGCTCACATTTCCACCTTCCCTGATTAAATTGAATAGCTGTTAAATATCTGGTTAAAACTTTACGGTTAGTAACATAATGTGAGGATTGTCCTCAAAAGTGCCGAGAAGGACTTTGTCCTATCGCATGATTTTCGTATACTCCCGCTAAAAGCAATGGATGATGAGACTCTCGTCCTTCGATTCAAAAGCTAGAATTCCGTTACGGTCAAGTGCAATATGTTTGCTTCCATGAAACCTGAACTTCGAAAGTTTGGGATAGTTATGTGATATTCATGGAACTGAAAATTGTTTTTAGATACAAACAAAGCAATGTTTGTTTGCAAAGGATTAGTAAAGTGTTTACCGGGCATTTGACTGATAAGAGAGGGATCCAGAAGAACGCCTGTCATATGATGAAAGGTGAATAAAACAACAACTTAAAGAGAAAGGAAGTGTCCAAAGGGTGTTAGTATGACTTACACGCCTAGGAAGTTCGGGGCTAATGCTACTCTTAAGTTGGGTGCTTCTTTTGTGACTAGGAGAAATACTAAAGGTTAAACTGTTAGAAGTATAAAGGCAGAAAGAAAGATGACTGGAATATCCAGCTCATGTATGAATGTCATACAAGTTTTTGATGTATAGTAGGCTAGTCAAAGATATAGTTCTTGGGAATTATGGTTAAACATGTTAATCACTAATTCTTGGGTATTGTGAGTTAATCATAAAGATACCCGCTCGATTGCATTCTGTTGCGAATCAATGTAAGAGCTATTATGGCCTAAAAGGCCAGCCAGAAATGAGGTTAAGGTATACACAGGGAACATAGTAAATGTTACTATACCTTTCATCGGTGTATTGCCGTCTATATTTATTTTTGTAATTCATTTAGAGTTTTTCAAAACTCTAGCCCATTGCATAAGGTATCTTGCAAGAAGGTTGTTCATAAGAGAACTTTTTTATGTTCGATGTTATGAATAACACAAGGGCCATACTTTCATTATGAATGAGATGTATGTTGTGAATATTGATAATAATACAATACCTCTGGGTTTACTTTCATAATTCATTTTAGAGCTTCATACACTCTAGCCCATTGCACAATGTTTGTTGCAAAAGAATTGTTCATAAAAACAACAATTGTTGTTACGTATTATGAATAACATGAAGGGCCATGCTTCCATCCAAGATGGGATGTATGTTATGAATATTGATGGTAATATGATACATCCATAACGCTGACACTAAATGTCGCAAGACTAAAAGAATACCACACAAGTGTGGCACTACATTTGGTCACATTGGAGAAACCCGCATGGAAAATTCCATCATGATGGATTTTGAAGTCTTTTTGATTTTGAATCATCTGACACTTGCAACTTTCCTCCGAAAAGTGAAGTGGCTAAAATACCGTTCACAGGCCATAAGGAGCGAACAACAAACTTATTAGTGATCATACATTTGATGTGTGTAGTTCGATAAGTGTTGTTAGTGGTGGATTTATTTATCTTTAGAAATGACTCAAGTAGATACATGGATATTTACTTGATGAGACGTAAGTCTGGATCTTTTGAAATCATTTGAAAGGTTTTCAAAAATGAAGTAGAAGTTATTGTAACAAGAAAAATTATTTTTCTGCAATTTGATTGCACAAAGGAATATTTGAGTTACATGTTTAGCGAATGTCTGATGAGTTGTGAAAGGGGTTTCATAACTTGCACCTTCCTGAACACCACTGCAAGTGAAAAGTCCGTGGAGTTGTAATCTAACCAATTATGACATGGTAAGGTCAAAGAAGACATAAATAAATTTGCCATTATCACTTTTAAAGAGTAATGCTTTAGAGACTGCAGCTTTTACACTGAATTGGGTCTGTTGAAATGAAGCCATAGTATGGTACGCCCAACCATGTTATATCTTTTCTTAACATTTGGAATATGGGGCTTGTGTAAAAGGTTACAAACCTATCCCAAATCAGACAAGTGCTATGTTGTAGGTTATACCAAAATGTTGGGTATTCCTCCCTCACTATACCGAGGAAAATAGTTTTGCCGCGAAACAGTGTGCTTTTAAAGAGAATGGTTCTTTCAAAAAGGTGAGTGCGAGAATAGTGCAACTCGACGAGATAAATAGTATCTTCGTCATCAGGTCAAAGGAAAGAGACCTTGGACGTAATTCCAGAGTTTCCTACTATGACTGATACAGAAGTCTCTACAATAAAATGTATGAACTTCGGTCGAACTTGCAGCTGAACCATGTAGGCGAGGCTCGTGCAAACCTCTCAGGTGCGTAAACGAGATATTGTTGTTAGACAAGATTATACCTACGATACACAAGGAAGCGTTGATGGGCCCTGACTCCGGAATTGGCTAAATGCCAATACAACCCGAGTTAGTTTCCATATAAGTGATTCAAGATTAAAACCTTGATACACCTTTCGGAAGACTTAGAGTCTAACGAATATTTATGGAACTTAAAACCTATATGGATAAAAATGTTTTATCCATAAAGCTTGACTTGTTGAAATAACAAGTTCAAGAGTTGACTACGGTGAGGTTGTTTTCATCGTAACGATGCTTAAAGTCGGTTCGGGTTGAACTAGCAATTAATACATATTTCAATCATGAGATATGAAACATGGATGACAATAGGATTTCCATCTGATGGAAATGAAACCAATGACTTGCATGTGTTACAGTCCAAGGCATTTTGTTTATCCAGAGGATGCTAGAAAGGGTGCAAACTTCAGAGTTCCAGCGATGGATAGAAGAGAGCAAAATGGAGTTGGAATCTTCGTGCTTTGATGAAATGGTCAAAGGGATTTGACTTCATCAATGGGTAACGAAGATGCTTGTAATTCAAGAAAGTAAGTGGGAGCGTAATAATATTTCTAAAAACCTTGTGTGCTTGACACATTGTTAATTGGAAATAAATTTCTTGACACGGATTAGGACTTCATTTGAAAATAGTTTTTTGATGAAGTGCTTAGGCTAAATAGCCTCAATATTAGGCATAATGATCTATGGAGATAGATTTACCTAATAGGGCTAAGAAATAAATACATATTGACAAGATGCTAAAACCGTTTAGCACTAAGAACGACAAGGAGTGATTCTTGCCGAAGTCACATGGAAAGAGTTTTTGCAAGAATCAGTGTCCCAAAACACTGATGAGCAAAATACATGATGCAGATTCCACACACTTTTGTGTTTGGATTAATCATGTATTCCATGGTATGTAAAACAACCAGATATGTCCGATACTCCCAAGGTGTTGCGAGTATGGATACTAAAGTGATCAAAGTACTGATCATGGGACAACAGTGAAAGATGTTATTGAGTACTAGAGTAAGTACTGATGATATGTTTTCTCGCAAGCGGAGATCATGAAGAGTTCGTTGTAAAATGTTACATCGATACAGTCTTCATCTTTTCTCAATGCGATTTTCAATTTAAGTTAAGGGTTTTGTGTAATACACAATATGGTGACACGGTAGTTGGAAATTGTTCCCAACAGGATACTGTGGCAAATTCTATAACAAATGACTAAGTATGTTGACGCTTTAGAAGCGACAAACAAGATGTTGAATCATATAGTTCATTCATGAACTTAGTATGGTTCCAAGATGGATTTTGTTAATGGGACACTACTGCAGGTAGTTCCTCCATAACTCAGTCTGAGGAATCAGGTTTCGACCAATGATTCACATATATACAAAGCCAAGTCCACACAAAATATGAATTTTGTGAAAGCGTGAAAACACAAGGATATAGAGAGATACACAAGGAGGTGAAGTCGTCAGTTTCGTTGGACATCAGGCTATACCACAAGCGAAGCATATTTACACCGATGTGCCACAGGTGTGAAGTGCATTAGCATTAAACTATATTATTGTCTCTAGTGCAAGTGGGAGTCTGTAGGAGATATGCCCTAGAGGAAATAATAAATGCTATTATTTATCTCCAAGTTCATAATTATGTTTATGTTCCATGCTATGACTACTGTGGTTCCCGAGCCCGTATATCCATAAAGGCTCTGCGGAAAACCCATGTGCACGTGTGGAATAATAAACGATAAAATGTATTCCTAGTCATGCCTCTAAGACTAGCTCAAGTGTTGCATGATGATTATGTTTTCCCAATCATGGGAATGTCTATGCCAGCAACTTTGTGGGCACAATGTTAAGAGAACATTTGTGTTGAATCGACACGGATTGATGTTATGCTATGAGATTCATTCGTCACAAGTTAATGGTAAATAACACAGAGATGGTTAATGTTTGCATGATTCCTTAGACCATGAGAGTATCGAGTTTCTTCATGCTTGCTTCATGAACTTTGGGGTTTGTTAAACATCATCCGTAAATGGGTGGCTATTACGGTGGCTTACGTGTTCATGGAAAAGTATGTCAAGTAACTTGGTAGCTCAAGATTGGGATTTGCTCCTCCGACGATGGAGAGATATCTCTGGGCCCTCTCGGTGTTACGGTATCCATCATGGTTTGGCCAGACACTTTGTGATTTGATCACGGGGATGCCGGAACACGGTAACGAGAAAAGAGAACAATACCGGTAACGAGGTAACTAGCATAGTGGACAAGCTGTTGATCCACGGGAATGCCAACATGTCTCACCTCGGGTATTTGTAACATATCACGAAGCAACAGGAATAGCA
Organism: Triticum aestivum; assembly: GCF_018294505.1. NCBI lineage: Eukaryota > Viridiplantae > Streptophyta > Magnoliopsida > Poales > Poaceae > Triticum > Triticum aestivum. The sequence goes on from NC_057798.1 coordinate 195,106,648, forward strand.
CACGGCAACTGGAGGTTCACTCGAATATTCATTCGTGTGGGTATAGGGGTCAATATGGGTGTCCACAGCTCCGATGTTGATCATTGATCGGAAAGGGTTCCAGTCATGTCTATACTTCACCGAACCTATAGGGTCACACGCTTAAGGGTCATCTATCTGCTGAATACTAGACAAGGAGTCTGAGAGAAAATCACCGAAAAAGTTATGGACACCGGAAAAGTTTCGGACAGCGGAAAAGGTTTCGCAGAGAGAGTCATCGGATGAGTTTCGGTGAAACTGAAAAGTTGTTTCAGGGGATACCATTAAGTCAAATTGGTTTTGGCACATGCCTGATAATTCTTGGAGGGTGCCAGAATCATTCTGGAAGCTTTTTTGGAATTTTCTGAGATAAAAACCGGAAATGTTCCGGAGCTGCCGGCCACTTCAGATGCGTTTTGCAGATGAAAATCACTAAACCGGAATTGTTTTGGAACGTGTTGAAAATCATTTCGGTGGGTACTGGAAATGTTCTAAGCCCACGTAAATATTTTCAATTCGAACGGACGCTGAAAAATGTTGCCGTGAATAGTGAAAGTGCTTTTTGGGATATTTATGGAAAGCCACCTTTTGGGGCTTTTCCCAAAAGGCTTCTAAAAGGACTTGGTGGGATCAAGGAACCCCCTTTGGGGGGCGCCCATGAATGTGGGACGTTGGAGGGTGCAGCTCCTCCATGGGGCTCCACTTGTCATCCCTTTATGCCTTTTATACCCTTTGTGTGTGACATAAAGTGGGGGCACTTTTGGTATTTCAGAATACCCATCCTACCCCTTGGTTTCCCTATAAATAGGAGGTGAGGGGGCTGCCCGAACCTCATCCCTTCTCACATACAAGTTCCATGCAATGATCTGGCTTCTTCTCTCCCTCCCACGAAAATAGTTTCGTAGAGCCGTAAGGCTGTCTGGGTTCCGGCAGGAACTAGTTCTGGACGGCGAAACCCTACTGGATAGATGACACCGTATGTGTGCAACTCTGTAGAGAGATCATAGTTTCGGTCTTAGTTCGTGAGTGCCTCCCGAAGGGCTGTCCGAGTGACCGTTCGAGTTTTGAAGGTCCTCCCGAAGGGCTGTCCGCGACACCGTTCGGGGGGGGGGGGGCTGTTCGATCGCCTCCCGGAGGGCTGTCTGAGGAGCAGATGAGGGTATACATCCTCGCGGTTGGGAGGTTGTAAATCCTAGTTGTGGGGATCTGCACCGCCGTTCGTCATCGACTCTACTTCCTGCTACGCTACGAGTCGGTAATGAAAAAGATCAAACCATGTATGCAGTCTCCATAGTGGTCCTACGCTGGTGCGTAGGTCGGAAATTTTTTGTTTTCTGCTGCGTTACCCTACAGGTGGCGCCTGCGAGCCGCCCAGGAGGGCTGCGACGACCGGCGGCACCGGCACCGCATAGTGGGCGAGGAAGAGGTCGTGCAGCTCCTCCCAGGAGGCCACAGAAGATGCCGGTAGATTGAGCAACCAAGCGCGTGGCGCGCCTGTGAGGGCCATGGGAAACCAGTTGGCCTTCACCTTGTCGTCTCCACCAGCGGCCCAAAGTGCTTCCTCGTATGCCTGAAGGAAGGGGGCTGGATCCGCCGCGCCATCATAGCGCGGCGGCATATCCGGTCGGAACTTGTGCGATCACTGCACTTGACGCAGGGAGAGGGCGAAGCAGCGCAACCCCGGTGCTTCACGCATTGACGAGGCCGACGGAGGAGCACCCGCCATATGGGTCAGTGGCACGATCTAGAGGTCGAGGAAGAGGATTCCGACGCACCCCTACCTGGCGCACCAAATGTCGGATTTCGGGATCCGGCAACCCGTGAGAGGTTCGAACACTGGGGTGCATGCGCAGATCTCAACCTGCCTAGCCTGCCTACTCGCGAACCTCCCAAGCCTAGCGCGAAGAGCTAACAGAGACACAAAGACACAGAGATTTATACTGGTTCGGGCCACCATTGTGGTGTAATACCCTACTCTAGTGTGGTGTGGTGGGTTGCCTCAAGGGGCTATGGATGAACTAGTACAAGGATGAACGAGCCTCAGGAGGTGAGGTGTTCTTGAGCTGGTGTGGTGTTCTACTTGTTCTGGTTTTGGTCCTTCTCTATGGTGGTGGCTAAGTCCTATATATAGTGCCTTGGTCCTCCTCCCAAATATGAGCGGGAAGGGATTCCACAACGGCGGGATTTGAAAGGGGACAAGAAGTACAGTCTATCCTGACAAAATTAGTCTTCGCCTGCGAAAAGCCTCTGGCCGTGACGTTGCGGTGGGCTCGGTGATGACCTCCGTCCTCCTGTCCTGGCGGTCTTGGTCTTGTTGCACCAGAATGGAAACCTTTGGCTGATTCCTCGGGACTCTGCGCTTGCGGCTTGCCTCCCTTGCACCTAAGAGGAAACCTGCACTCTGCACCCTCCTAGGGCCCGCCTGGCGCTCGCCTGGCCTTGGTTGTCATGGCTCACATCAGCTGAATCTCATGACATAGCTGCATAGAACTCTCCGCCCCTCAGGAGTCGTCCTGAGGAGGCCAACTCCTTCAGGGGTCTTGGCGTCGTCCGCCTCGCAAGGCTCGGCCCCTCGCGAGGGTCTTGTGGTGTTGGTATTAAAGCTGGGCCGTACCAGGCAGTCGATGGAGCCACATGATGGGCCGCAGGCAGGCAGGACTGGATACCCCCAAGTCCAGGATGCCGACAAAAGTGTAAACAAATAGTTTAATTGCCATCTTTTGACCCATTTTACTAACAATATTTATCAGCTTCCTCACTTGATGTTGGTTCATCGATATCTCATTTCCCCATATGCAGAAAGGGTCGAAGCGCGGATCTTTACCAATGACATATGTACCTAAAAGCACCAAGTTAATATTAGAATCTAAACACCAATTGCACAATGATGTAGTACAAACACTCTTTTATAATATCTTATAACATCCAATATACTCACATATTAGATGAATTAACATCTTATATTATGGGCTGGAAGGAGTTTATTGCATTCTTACAAATTATCGGCTAATTAACTGTTGCTGTATCCATGGTTAGAGTTAGTTTGAGCTAGTTCGGTCTCAAATAGCCCTAAAGTATATATAAACATGAGGTCTAGTTTGAGCTCGTTGCATCTATAACCCACCCAAAAAAAACTATCCCACCCAAGAGGTGCTAATTGGAGCTAGTTCTCCTAGTGCATTTATTGTTAATCTAAGAATCTTACCCTATCATCCAAACACCTCTTTGGATGGAGTTAGTTCAGGGTTAGTCATGAGCTAACTAAGTTGAGTATCCAAACAGGGCTGTGCTGTTGTTGTTGTTTTTGTTGTTGTTGTTGTTGTTGTTGTTGTTGTTGTTGTTGTTGTTGTTGTTGTTGTTGTTGTTGTTGTTGTTGTTGTTATTGTTGTTGTTGTTGTTGCTGCTGCTCTTCTACGTATATCTAGACATCATCAGAACATTAAGGTAACACTCTTCCTTGTTGCTATGTAGCCTAGGATTGCTTATGTAGACATTAAGTACAGTGTATGTTGCTATGTAGCTCAGATATATTACATACAGCCCTAGTTAACCTAACGATAAATGGGTTGTAGATATATTCATTTAAAAGTCCGATTCATCGATTAGCCCCTTATCAGCCCTCAGCCTATATGGTACCAGCTACCAATATCCTGAACAGTGAGCATATGTAAGCCATGGGATGAAACTAACCTCGATGGAAAACAACAGTCGTTCCCAGAATTGTCCTGTGTAGGTACGTTGAGAAGCATGTTAAGCACAACAGGCTAAATATCAACCAAAATTATCCATGGCAGACAAAATAATCTCCAAAAGATAGCTTTAGTGTGTAGGTTTAAGCATGCTCGTAAAGCAAAAAAAGTGGAAAGGTGTGTTAACTGCAACATGCGTAACATTTAACAACAAGCAAACATAGTCATTCAAACTGGTATTGTGTAGTCTAAGTACACTGGTTATTGTTAAATAAAAATGGAAAGATGTGTTAACTACAAGATGCAGCAACCAAATGTAGTCATTCATAGTGGTATTGTTAAAACTGGTACTGATGAAATTGAACTACACAGGTCATACTTGCACATATAGAACATCACCTTGTGAATAACTGGAATAAACAAGGCATACTATGAACAACCAAAGATAGCATTTGAAACTGGACATATGCTAACTACAACAACAGAACAATCAGAAAACTTTAAAAGAGGCATATGCTAGATATAACAGGCTTAATAGCAAGCAAATATATGCATTCCTATTGGTATGTTTAAAACTAGATTGATGAAATGTACTGCACAGTAAATAATTGCACATATAGAGCATCACATTGTGAACAACTGAAATAAACAAGGCAAACTGCAAACAACTAGATATAGCAATTAAAATTGGACATATTCTCACTACTCTACAAAAGGGACTCGACAAAACAAATCACCCCCCTGTAAAGAGGCACGGCAAAACAAATCATGGGTTTCCTCACTTCTCACATATGGGATCGTTCTCGTGGGAAGAGCACAGACCCTGGATGCGCTCCATGTTGTCGCAGATGGGCTCCTTGCCCTTGGAAGAGCACGACTGTAGGGTGCCCTCCCTGATGTCGCAGATGGGCTCTTTCTCCTTGGAAGAGCAGACGGGCTCTTTCCCCTTGGAAGAGCCGGAGAGGGTGCCCTCCTCGTGGTCGCCGTCGATGAGGTCTGACTTGGAAGCTGTGGATCCCAAGCCATCGTCGCAGAATGTGTCCTTCAGAAATGACAAAAGGGGCTTGATGGCGATGTAGGATGGCAAATTCTTGAGAACGAGCCAGAGGAGATCAGCGGCGGGACCATGGATGAGATTGACGGCGGTTGAACCCGAGGGGTTGGGGGTGGGCCACTTAACCTGTGAGATAGCCCACCTCAGGCCATCGCTGTCAACGACCTTGATGTCGTAGCCAGCGTCCGCGACATACCTACCCACATACTCTAGCCTGCTGATTGAGTTTCTGCGGCCAGTAATGGTCGTTAGCTTCCTCGGCGACGTCAGGCGAAGAGACCACGATGCACCTCTTTTGGGCCAGTCACTCCTCGAGCACCATGGGAAGCATAGCTGGGCTGAGACTGCGATGCTCTAGAGTGGGGGATGGGGATAGGCATGGGGATCTGTGGGAAAGGGGGCGTTTGGCAGGCGTCATCTAAGAAACTCAGGGCAGCCTAGGTCTGGAGATCAGTGGGTAAGGTGCATGGGCAAACTGGCAGATGTTGACAATGGAGGTCTTGCAGCAGCGGCGGCGGGGACCTTGCTAGGTGTTCGAGCGAGGGAGGGTGTGTGTGTGCGCGTGCCCGAGGAGGTTTTGGTGTGTGTGTGTGTGTGGAGGGGGCAGGGTGTGTGTTTGAGGAAATTACGCGGGTACTGAAAATTTTACTACGCGGGAGTCAAACGCGGGAGTGAAATGCCGGGGCCATTGAAATTTTTGATGATGGTGCATCGCACACGGTCCAGAGATAACAACGTGTGTTATGAAATAGAAAACCCTCGAGGCGGGCAGATATTTTCTCGGGATGCAGGCGGGATTGGGAACAAGAAACATCGCACACGGTTTGGAGATAACAACCGTGTGTTATGAAACAGAAAAACCCTCGAGGCGGGTGTCGGTGTCAAAATCGAGATATCTCGGGTAGGGGGGCCCAAGCTATGCGTCTAAGGATCAATGGTAACACGAAGCTAGGGGACACAATGTTTACCCAGGTTCAGGCCCTCTTAAGGGAGGTAAAACCCTACCCCTGCTTGATTACATTCAACGAGTACGAAGATTACAAGAGTTGATCTACCTCGAGATCGTAATGGCTAACCCTAGATGTCTAGCCTATGAGGATTCCAATGACGTTGAAGAAAATAGCCTCTACGGACTAACCCCTCCAGTTTATATACACACTGGAGGGGTCAAGGGTTTGTACAAGGTCGGTCTATCAAGTAAGGAAGCTTCCGGACTCTAATTCTTGCCGTCCACGTATTGGGAAGTCCCATCCAGATGCGATACATAATCTTCAGCTTGATCTTGTATGGCCCATCCAGCCCAGCCCATACTCCTAGGCCGGACGCCTGAGGACCCCAGAATTTAGGACTCCCTCAGTAGCCCCCAAACTTGCCTTCCATGATGATGTAGTGTGCGGACGCAAGTCTTCATCTTTGCAAGGCGCGCGGGTTCTCCATCATATTCTGGATTGATGATAGTCCGGCATCGGTTTCTGCGTCCAGTCTTTAGGACCTGCCATCGCCTCGATTTCCATGCGTCCGAGTGAATGAGAATGGTCCATTACCATTGTATTTTAATATTTCTGACAGGCACAGGCTACACCTATATAACGAGGTTGGATCTTCAAAACGCCATCTCGCAGCACTTCAAGACCAACAGAGCAAACTGTCGCTGTCAAAACCGGAGATCTCGGGTAGGGAGGGGGGCAAGCTGTGCGTATGAGGATCAATGGTAACTATGGAGAAGGGGCACAGTGTTTACCCATGTTCGGGCTCTCTTAATGGAGGTAAAACCCTACTCCTGCTTGATTATATTTGAGGGTATAGGGGTTACAAGAGTTTATCTTCTTCGATATCGATTCGGCTAACCCTAGATAGCTAGCCTAGCAATGTTGTGATCCTGCCTCTGATCTACCCTCCGGTTTATATAGATACCGGAGGGGCATAGGGTTGTACAAAGTTGGTTCTACAGAAAGGAATAACATATCCGCACACCTATACTTGCCATCCACGCATATGGGAGTCCCCACCGGACATGAGAGATAATCTTATGTCTTGTATCTGGATGGCCCATCTGTCCGGCCGACATCAATAGACCAGACTCCCGAGGAACCCCTAGTCCACGACTCACACAATAGCCCCTGAACCAGTCTTCAATGATGATATTATTCAGTGTTCAGATTGTCTTCAGCATTGCAAGGCGGGTTCCTTCAAGAATACACATCAGCTTTTCTCTGTAAAAGAATTGTATCCGGCTTTTCAAAATAAACACAACCCTTACCCGCGAAGGCAGGATATAAAAAAAAATAAGAATAGTGTCTTTTACTGACAACTTTTTCGGCAAAGCGTCAGACTTGACCCTTCGGCATTTCGAGCCGTTTGCACACCCTGTGTTCCGTGTTTCGAGGCCACGCCTCATTGGCACGTCCTGTCAAAACAGAGATCGTGCCCACTTAATACGGGATTGCGCATCCATGGTACTTGGGTAATCCAACCGACCGCAGTGCATACCCACATTGGGAACATGCAAGGTTTTAAGGCTAGGGGGCGGGCGCTCGGCATTCACGGCCTATATAAGCGGATAAAGATCTATCTTTTCTACCCCACACCTTATTCCTTCCTCAGCCTTCCCATCTTCGAGCTCCGGCTCCCAAGCTTCGATCCTCCCCACCGCCACCAACCTCTTCAGCCATGTCCAGATCCGGCTTTCAATGCAAGTGGGTGTCCTCCTTAGTGAAGGAGAAGAACATCAAAGAGTTGCGGGAGGCGGGGTACAGAAGCAGGTCATTCCCACTCCGGAGCCCGGCGAAAGGGTTGTATTTATCCCCCACTTCCTTCGCGGACTAGGGTTTCCACTTCACCCTTTTGTCCGCGGCCTCATGTTCTATTATGGGCTAGACTTCCATGATCTAGCCCCAAACTCCTTCCTCCACATCTCAGCGTTTATTGTCATGTGCGAGGCACACCTCCGCATTGCCCCCACTTCGGCTTTTGGCTCAAAGTCTTCAACGTGAAGCCGAAGGTGGTGGACGGGCAGCATGCAGACTACAAGGTGCTATGGTGAGAAAACTTCCTAGCGTCACATGTCCCAAAGGGGCTTTCGTGGAAACTGTCAAGATATGGCAGCATGAGTGGTTCTACATCACCGAACCTCTTGGCGCCAACTAGGCGATGCTCCTGAGTTTGGATCCGGACCCCCAATGCGGCTCGCATCATGGATCAACAAGGGTCTGGACTGGGGGTCGACTAACGAGGTGTTGATGCTACAAAAGGCATGAAAAATATTATAAAAAAGAACACCAGCCTCACTGACGTGATTCAGGTGATGCTATTCCGCTGGACCCTTCCCTGCCAGCGCCGTCCTTGATACGTCTCGAATGTATCTATAATTTTTGATTGTTCAATGCTATTATATTATCTGTTTTGGATGTTTAATGGGCTTTACTATGCACTTTTATATTATTTTTGGTACTAACCTATTAACTGGAGGCCCAGTGCAAATTGTTGTTTTTTTTGCCTATTTCAGTGTTTCGCAGAAAAGGAATATCAAACGGAGTTCAAACGGAATGAAACCTTCGGGAGAATTGTTTTTGGAACAAACACAATCCAGGAGACTCGGAGTGTACGTCAAGGAAGCAACGAGGCAGCCACGAGGCAGGGAGGCGCGCCTAGGGGGTAGGCGCCCCCCCACCCTCGTGGCTCCCCTGACCGACTTCTTTCACCTATATATACTCATATACCCTGAAAACATCCAGGGGCACCATAGATCGGGAGTTCCGCCGTCGCAAGCCTCTATAGCCACCAAAAGCCAATCGAGACCCTATTCCGGCACCCTGCCGGAAGGGGATCCCTCACCAGTGGCCATCTTCATCATCCCGGCGCTCTCCATGACGAGGAAGGAGTAGTTCACCCTCAGGGTTGAGGGTATGTACCAGTAGCTATGTGTTTGATCTCTCTCTCTCTCTCGTGTTCTTGATTTGGTACGATCTTGATGTGTCGCGAGCTTTGCTATTATAGTTGGATCTTATGATGTTTCTCCCCCTCTACTCTCTTGTAATGGATTGAGTTTTCCCTTTGAATTTATCTTACCGCATTGAGTCTTTAAGGATTTGAGAACACTTGATGTATGTCTTGCATGTGCTTATCTGTGGTGACAATGGGATATTCACGTGATTTACTTGATGTACATTTTGGTGATCAACTTGCGGGTTCACCTTGTGAACTTATGCATAGGGGTTGCCATACATTTTCGTCTTGACTCTCCGGTAGAAACTTTGGGGCACTCTTTGAAGTACTTTGTGTTGGTTGAATAGATGAATCTGAGATCGTGTGATGCATATTGTATAATCATGCCAATGGATACTTGAGGTGACATTAGAGTATCTAGGTGACATTAGGGTTTTGGTTGATTTGTGTCTTAAGGTGTTATTCTAGTATGAGCTCTATGATAGATAGAACAGAAAGAATAGCTTCATGTTATTTTGCTACGGATACTTGAATAGATCGATCTGAAAGGATAACTTTGAGGTGGTTTCGTACCCTACAATAATCTCTTCGTTTGTTCTCTGCTATTAGTGACTTTGGAGTGACTCTTTGTTGCATGTTGAGGGATAGTTATATGATCCAATTATGTTATTATTGTTGAGAGAACTTGCACTAGTGAAAGTATGAACCTTAGGCCTTGTTTCCTAGCATTGCAATATCGTTTACGCTCACTTTTACCACTTGTTACCTTTCTGTTTTTATATTTTCAGATTACAAATACTCATATCTACCATCCATATTGCACTTATATCACCATCTCTTCGCCGAACTAGTGCACCTATACAATTTACCATTGTATTGGGTGTGTTGGGGACACAAGAGACTCTTTGTTATTTGATTGCAGGGTTGTTTGAGAGAGACCATCTTCATCCTATACCTCCCACGGATTGATAAACCTTAGGCCATCCACTTGAGGGAAATTTGCTACTGTCCTACAAACCTCTGCACTTGGAGGCCCAACAACGTCTACAAGGAGAAGGTTGCGTAGTAGACATCAAGCTCTTTTCTGGCGCCGTTGCCGGGGAGGTGAGTGCTTGATGGTATATCTTTAGATCTTGCAATCGATTCTTTTTGTTTCGTGTCACTAGTTTATTTTATAAAAGATAACTACAGAAAAATGGAATTAAGGTTGCCTCATATGCTTCATCTTTTTAATATCTTTCATGAAAATAAGGATTCCGATAATTGTGCCAAAATTCTAGAAGAAGAATGCATTAAAATGTTTGGCACTAAATCTTTGAATGATGAGCATGATTGCAATGTTGTTAGTATGAATTCTTTGAATACCCATGATGCTAATGATATGCAAAGCCACAAGCTTGGGGATGATATGTTTCATGAAGATGATATGTTTAGTCCCCCAAGTTTTGATGAGAATATTTATTATGATGAAAGCATGCCTTCTGTTTATGATGATTATATTGATGAAAGTGGGTTTGGAAGAGTGTCAACTTTAGGAAGTAATGATCCCACTATTTTGGAGGATGTTGAATATTATTGTGATAATTATGAAAGTGGATTTGGAGAGGTCATGACTTTATTTAGTGATGAATCCACTATTTCGTAAGAGGTTCCAATTGATTATGAGAACAAAGTTGCTATCTATGATGATTATTGTGATGACTTGTATTCTATTAAGAATAATGATAACCATGAAACTTGTCATCATGATTTTAGTTTTCAATTGGATTATGCCTCACATGATAATTATTTTGTTGAGTTTGCTCCCACTACTATTCATGAGAAGAAATTTGCTTATGTGGAGAGTAGTAAATTTTCTATGCAAGTAGATGATGAAAAGAATGCTTTATGTGCTGGTTATATGGTTGAATTCATTCATGATGCTACTGAAAATTATTATGAGAGACGATCATATGCTTCTACATATTGCAATAATATCAAGTTTCCTCTCTATGTGTTGAAAATCTTGAAGATTTGCTTGTTTTGGCTTCCTATGCTAGTTGATTATTCTTCCCATAAGTTGTTTGCTCATGAAATTCCTATGCATAGGAAGTGGGTTAGGCTTAAATATGCTAGTCATATGCTTCATGATGCTTCCGTTATGTTTCAATTCTTATCTTTTATACGAGCATCATTGAAATCATCATGCCTAGCTAAAAGGCATTAAAGAAAAGCGCTTGTTGGGAGACAACCCAATATTTACCTTTACTGTTTTTTGTGCTCACATGATTATGCTACTGTAGTAATCATGTTTTATAGCTTTTGTTTCAATAAAGTGTCAAGTAAGACCTTTAGGATAGCTTACGGCGATAGTTGTGTTGATCCTGCTGAAAATCAGAAACTTTTGAACCCAGTAAATTAGTTTTGATAATTCACAAAAACGTGATTTTAATCTGATTCTTTTTGCTCTGAAATGGTACACAAATTTTCCACGATTTTGTAATTTGTTAGGAGTTTTGGATTTACAGAAGTATTCATGAGTTACAGATTACTGCAGACTGTTCTGCTTGTGACAGATTCTGTTTTCTATGTGTTGTTTCCTTATTTTGATGAATCTATGAGTAATATCGGAAGGTATGAACCATAGAGAAGTTGGAATAAGTAGATATTACACCAATATGAATTTAGAATGAGTTCATAACAGTACCTAAGTGGTGATTTATTTTCATATACTAACGGAGCTTACGAGTTTTCTGTTAAGTTTTTTGTTGTGAAGTTCTCAAGTTTTGGGTAAAGACTCGGTGGACTATGGAATAAGGAGTGACAAGAGCCTAAGCTTGGGGATGCCCAACGAACCCCAAGGTAATATTCAAGTACAACCAAGAGCCTAAGCTTGGGGATGCCCCAGATGGCATCCCCTCTTTCGTCTTCATTCATCGGTAACTTTACTTGGAGGTATATTTTTATTCACCACATGATATGTGTTTTGCTTGGAGCGTCATTTTGTTTTAGTTTGTTTTGCTTGCTGTTTGAATAATATACCAAGATCTGAAATTCTTAAATTTTAGAGAGTCTTCACATAGTTGCATAATTATTCGACTACTCATTGATCTTCACTTATATCTTTCGGAGTAGTTTTTCATTTGCTCTAGTGCTTCACTTATATCTTTTTAGAGCACGGTGGTGGTTTTATTTTGTAGAAATTATTGATCTCTCATGCTTCACTTGTATTATTTTGAGAGTCTTTTAGAACAACATGGTAATTTTTTTGGTTATGAATTTAGTCATAATATGATAGGCATCCAAGAGGGATATAATAAAAACTTTCATATAAAGTGCATTGAATAGTAAGAGAAGTTTGATTCCGTATGATTGTTTTGAGATATGAAGATGGTGATATTAGAGTCATGCTAGTGAGTAGTTGTGAATTTGAGAGATACTTGTGCTAAAGTTTGTGATTCCCATAGCACGCACGTATGGTGAACCGTTATGTGATGAAGTTGGAGCATGATTTATTTATTGATTGTCTTCCTTATGAGTGGAGGTCGGGATCGCGCGATGGTTAACTCCTACCAACCCTTCCCCTAGGAGCATGCGTGTAGTACTATGTTTTGATGACTTGTAGATTTTTTCAATAAGTATGTGATTTCTTTATGACTAATATTGAGTCCATGGATTATATGCACTCTCACCCTTCCACCATTGCTAGCCTCTCTTGTGCCACGCAACTCTCGCTGGTACCATAAACCCACCATATACCTTCCTCAAAACAGCCACCATAACTACCTATTATGGCATTTCCATAGCCATTCCAAGATATATTGCCATGCAACTTTCCACCGTTCTGTTTATTATGACACGCTCCATCATTGTCATATTGCTTTCCATGATCATGTAGTTGACATCATATTTGTGGCAAAGCCACCTTTATAATTCTTTCATACATGTCACTCTTGATTCATTGCATATCCCGATACACTGCTGGAGGCATTCACATAGAGTCATATTTTGTTCTAAGTATTGACTTGTAATTTTTGAGTTGTAAGTAAATAAAAGTGTGATGATCTTCATTATTAGAGCATTGTCCCAGTGAGGAAAGGATGATGGAGACTATGATTCCCCCACAAGTCGGGATGAGACTCCGGACGAAAAAAGGGGAAAAAAGTGGCCATAAAAAAAGAGAGAAAAAGGCCCAAATAAAAAAAATAAAAAAAGAGAGAAAAGAGAGAAGGGGCAATGCTACTATCCTTTTACCACACTTGTGCTTCAGAGTAGCACCATGATCTTCATGATAGAGAGTCTCCTATGTTATCACTTTCATATACTAGTGAGAATTTTTCATTATAGAACTTGGCTTGTATATTCCAATGATGGGCTTCCTCAAAGTGCCCTAGGTCTTCGTGAGCAAGCAAGTTGGATGCACACCCACTTAGTTCCTTTTGAGCTTTCATACACTTATGGCTCTAGTGCATCCGTTGCATGGCAATCCCTACTCACTCACATTGATATCTATTAATGGGCATCTCCATAGCCCGTTGATACGCCTAATTGATGTGAGACTATCTTCTCGTTTTTTGTCTTGTCCACAACCACCATCCTATTCTACCTATAGTGCTATGTCCATGGCTCACGCTCATGTATTGCGTGAAGTTTGAAAAAGTTTGAGAATAATAAAGTATGAAACAATTGCTTGGCTGAAACCGGGGTTGTGCATGATTTAAATATTTTTTGTGATGAAGATAGAGCATAGCCAGACTATATTATTTTGTAGGGATAACTTTCTTTGGCCATGTTATTTTGAGAAGACATAATTACTTTGTTAGTATGCTTGAAGTATTATTATTTTTATGTCAATATTAAACTTTTGTTTTGAATCTTATGGATCTGAATATTCTTGCCACAATCCAGGAGTCCAAACGGAGTCCAAACGGAATGAAACCTTAAGGAGAATTGTTTTTGGAACAAACGCAATCCAGGAGACTCAGAGTGGACGTCAAGGAAGCAATGGGGCGGCCATGACGCAGGGAGGCGCGCCCAGGGGGTAGGCATGCCCCCCACCCTCGTGGGCCCCTCGTGGCTCCCCTGACCGACTTCTTTCACCTATATACACTCATATACCCTGAAAACATCCGGGGGCACCATAGATCGGGAGTTCCGCAACCGCAAGCCTCTGTAGCCACCAAAAACCAACCGGGACCCTGTTCCGGCACCCTGCCGGAGGGGGACCCCTCACCGGTGGCCATCTTCATCATCTCGGCACTCTCCATGAAGAGGAGGGAGTAGTTCACCCTCGGGGCTGAAGGTATGTACCAGTAGCTATGTGTCTGATCTCTCTCTCGTGTTCTTGATTTAGCACGATCTTGATGTATCGCGAGCTTTACTATTATAGTTGGATCTTATGATGTTTCTCCCCCTCTACTCTCTTGTAATGGATTGAGTTGTCCCTTTGAAGTTATCTTATCGGATTGAGTCTTTAAGGATTTGAGAACACTTGATCTATGTCTTGCATGTGCTATCTATGGTGACAATGGGATATTCACATGATTTCCTTGATGTACATTTTCGTGATCAACTTGCGGGTTCACCTTGTGAACTTATGTATAGGGGTTGGCACATGTTTTCGTCTCGACTCTCCGGTAGAAACTTTGGGGCACTCTTTGAAGTACTTTGTGTTGGTTGAATAGTTGAATCTGAGATTGTGTGATGCATATCATATAATCATGCCCACGGATACTTGAGGTGACATTGGAGTATCTAGGTGACATTAGGGTTTTGGTTGATTTGTGTCTTAAGGTGTTATTCTAGTATGAACTCTATGATAGATCGAACGGAAAAAATAGCTTCGTGTTATTTTACTACAGACTCTTGAATAGATCGATCAGAAAGGTTAACTTTGAAAGGATAACTTTAAGGTGGTTTCGTGCCCTACAATAATCTCTTCGTTTGTTCTCTGCTATTAGTGACTTTGGAGTGACTCTTTGTTGCATGTTGAGGGATAGTTATATGATCCAGTTATGTTATTATTGTTGAGAGAACTTGCACTAGTGAAAGTATGAACCTTCGGCCTTGTTTCCTAGCATTGCAATATCGTTTACACTCACTTTTACCACTTGTTACCTTGCTGTTTTTATATTTTCAGACTACAAATACTCATATCTACCATCCATATTGCACTTGTATCACCATCTCTTTGCCGAACTAGCTCACCTATACAATTTACCATTTTATTGGGTCTGTTTGGGACACAAGAGACTCCGACCATCTTCATCCTACACCTCCACAGATTGATAAACTGTAGGTCATCCACTTGAGGGATATTTGCTACTGTCCTACAAACCTCTGCACTTGGAGGCCCAACAACGTCTACAAGGAGAAGGTTGCGTAGTAGACATCAGGCCTCTCCATATGTGGGAGTTCAATCTGGAAGGGACGCCGACCCTGAAGTGATTCTTAGGCACAACGCACGAAGATATCTGGAGGCTAGTTTTCAAGGCCCAGAAGTCGTGGCCGGAGATGACCGATGACATCGGCCTCGACTGTGCACACCCAACCTCCCTGGTAAGTTTTTTAGTTTCCGAACATAACTTAGTTCAGAAATCACACGGGTATATTGATACTTTCATCCTTTAATCAAGGCTGGACGAAGAAGGCAGAGCGGATCAAGTGTCCGGCTCTGTTGCCCGAAAACCCAGCTGATCCTCTACCGACGAGGATGCTGGTCCCGGCGTCGTACCAGGTGCCAGAGAAGAAAGCCAAGAAGTAGGGCAAGGAGGCCAAAAGCGGCCCCCGCCGTAAAGGTGCCACGGACGCTGTGTCCGGGAATTCTAAAGCCCTCTCGTCCAATGAGGGAGAAGAATACAAAAAGGAGGAGGAGGGAGAAAGCGATTCTCCACTTAAGGGGAGGAAGAAGAAAAGAGCGGCCTCCGAAGACCTAGAGGCGGAGGCATCCAAGAGGGGGAAGATATCCCTCTCAGACGACTCAGATTTGGATGCCGAAGTCATCCCCGAGTGGCGCCTCAAGTCGAAGCCCCTGACCGATTCGTAAGTATCCAGGGATGCTGTCGGATTTTGGGTTCCGGCAGACCCTTGAGGTTCGAACACTGGGGTGCGCACGGAGATTCAACCCTCTGCCGTCTCGCACCTCGCCGAATCGCTGGGACCTAAACTACTAAACAGAACAGCGCAAGAGACACAAGATTTATACTTGTTCAGGCCACCATTGTGGTGTAATACCCTACTCCAGTGTGTGGTGTGGTGGATTGCCTCTTGGGCTGTTGGGGAACAATACAAGGAAGAACAACCTCGCGAGGGTCTGTTCTTGGCTGGTGCGATGAACTGATGAGAGGGGTTTAGTCGCTCTAACTACTGGTTTCTTGATGAGGATCCAGATTGCCTCTACCCTGGGGGTGGCTAGTCCTATTTATAGGCGAAGGCCCTGGGCCTCTTCCCAAATATTGAGCGGGAAGGGTGCCAACAATTGGTCATTTTGAAGGGGAACAACGGGTACACCTATCCTGACTAAAGTTGGTCCTTGCCTGCCAAAGGCTCTGGTGATGACGCCGGCTTGGGCTCCACGATGACTCCCTTCCAGCCGTTGGGCTGGTCATGGTCTTGTTGCACCGAAATGGATGCCCTTGCTTGATACTCTTGCCTGCGCTTGCTCCCTTTGCACCAAAGAGGAAGGGAGGACACTGCGCGGGCTGGCGCCCGACTGGCGCCCTTGGTCGTCATGGCTTGCGTCATGGGCACCTCACGAGGTACCCTGCCTTGAACTCTCCGCCTCCTCATGAGCCAGCCTGACGAGGCCGTGCCTGAGGAAGGTCCTTGTCGTCCGCCCCGCGAGGCTTGGCCCCTCGTGAGGGTCTTGAGCTTGCGTTGATGAAGATGGGCTGTGCTGGGCCTCCTTTGAGCCACGCCGCAGGCCGTAGGCAGGCAAGTCTGGGGACCCCCTTCAGAACGCCGACAGTAGCCCCAGGGCCCACGGCGCGCCCGAACTTGGCCGAGTAGAGAGGCGAAAGGGCAAGTGCGAAGCGTCGCGGACCCTAACAGCCTGCGGCCTTGGGCGTCGCGTGGCAGTTGATTGGACATGGGCGGCACTGTTCCCCCACACCTCCTTATTTCGCGCCTTGCTAGGCGGACATGCTGCCGCACACAGCTGTTCCCCCTTCTGCTGCTTGAGTGCTCCCTGTCCTTCCTTCTCTCGAACTCCAACTCCTGCATTCACTCTAATCTCGAACCTTCCCCATCCCGTTCCTGTCGTCATGGCCCCGCCGAGGAAGAGAGTCATAGTCAACCAAGAAGGCCTGGGCAAGGTCCGCTCGGCCCTGGCCACCATATTCAATGAGTGCGGGAGGACGACGGCCTGGCCTGCATCTCGCTTCTTCGTTGACAGGATTCCCACCGAGGTCCGGTATTTCGCCGATGCCCTTTGGGCAGGATTGGTTCCCCCCTTCTCAGATTTCTTCAATGCCGTGCTTTCCCATTACCAGATCCATATGATGCATCTGGGTCCTGAATCAATCACCCTTCTCGCGGTATTTGCCTTCGTTTGCGAGGCAATGACGGGCATCATTCCTTCGATTGCCTTGCTGCGCCACTTCTTCTCTCTGCGCCTTGTCGACCCTACTCAATGCTCGGGGTGCGTGAGCTTCATCGCCGCGCCCGAGACAACGGCTTCCGGAATTGACTTCAGCCTTCCCCCGCCCTCGCCTGGGTTTCGCGAGCGGTGGCTGTACGTGGACGTTGGGGTGCCCAGCCCCCTGCTGACGGAGCCATCTTCGCCTGCTGTCCCCAACTCAGGCTGGGGCCAAGTGACGCTCGCGAGCCCCTGGCTTGCCTTCGTTTGGCACTGCTTCGAGTTCCTGAGGAAGCTTGGCGTGACGGCGCCCAAGGTGGTGAAGGATTTCTTGCTATGCCGCGTCGCCCCTCTCCAGCGCCATTCCCATCGAATGTGGGCCTACAGCGGTCGTAAGGACCGTGTGCGGCTCCAGGAAGGGGACCTGACGCCTGAAGCTCTGAGGAAGGTGCTCGTGGTCTTGACTGGGGATCCTTCCCCTCGCGACATTCGTCAGGGGGAGCCTTGCTGTACCTCTATTCGAACAGAGGCAACTTTGTGGGCCAAATGCCCATCTTCGACGAATGGGGGCCGCGCCCCGCTGGCCTCCAGGGGCCTCGCGAAAACCCAGTGGTGGTGGTTGCCCTCGCAGCCGCCCGGGGCGACTCTTCCTCAAGTGGTGGTGTAGGGAGGCGTGAGCCTCCGGGGGCCGAGGGTGCCATCGTCGAGGCGACAGCGCTGGGCAGCGCTCATGAGGAAGCGACTCCCAAGGCTCGTGCTGCCGCAGTCGAAGGTGGCGAGAGACCACTTGCAGCGCCTGAGGCTGAGGCTCCCGAGGCTCCAGTCGTTCTTCTTGATGAAGCGTCCAACAGCGCGCACCAGGCGGACGCCCCTGATGTGAGTCTCCTCGATGCCTTCTCCTCGTCGCAAGCTGACCCCTGCGCTCAACTCCTGGGCCGCTTCCGCGTGGACTTCGAGGCCCTATGGAAGAGGAGGGAGGCCCTGGGCGATGATTACCCCTGTCGCCTGCTGAAGCGTAAGAAGTACTACGCCATCGACGAGTAAGCCTTCTCCCTTCCCTGCTCCTGATTCTTTCGTTGCTTGTTCTGACTCTTGCCCTGCAGGGCCCTTCCTTCCGAGCTCACGGGGGTGGATGAGGAGCCATCCCCTTCGCCTCCATCTCTTCCGTCGTCTTCGATCATCCCGAGCAGCCGGGCCCTCGTGGTGAGGCCGGTCGGCGAGATGAGTCATCCCGAAATGCAACTTGGCCCTGCGCTCCCCGCGGTCTTCCTTCGCGGGCCTTCCCGTGGCATAGCCAGCCTGCCGTGGGCTTCTCGCCTGGCTGTGGACCGCGATTGGCTGGGGTACTCCCGACGCTCTTTACTTGGAGATGGGCTGGCTTCAGGTCGGGCCTTTGGCAGGGCGCGCCCGGTCATCCCGAGGGCGCCAGCCCCCAGCCCCCTACCCGAGAGGGGAGTGCTGATCCGCACCCCACGACGCCTTCTTGGGGAGGATGATGGTGTGGAAGACGTACTCGAGCGTGCCCGGGAGCGTCGTGCTCTTCGCCAAGGGTTCCTCCGGAGGGCGGTTGACGCGGTGGACATGCTTGGTGAGGAACTTGCGGATGAGGACGTGCGCCTTGAGGCCGAGGGCCTTCGGCTGGTTGCGGAGAGGCGCGAGCTGGAGGCAGCTGCCGCCCTTGCGCACCGCCGGCGCGACCTTGATGATGAGGAGGCCAAGGCATCGCTGGCGGCCTCTCGGGAGGCCCACTCCCAGGCCGTCGAAGAAGCCCGAGAAGCTGACCGGCGGCGAGAGGCCACGGAGGAGCGGGCACAGGAACTCTTGGCCCGGTGCCGCTCACCGGAGGAGGAGGTGGAGTTGCACGAGACGGCCCTCGCATCGATGAAGGTGGCCTCCGGCGACCCAGTAGAGCTCCAGAAGCGTGAGGAGGCGTTGACGCTGGAAGCCGTCGAGCGCGCGCGCGAGCACGAGCGCCTGGAGATGAGGGAACGCTGGGTGACACGGGCGGAAGACGACGTCGCCGCGCGGGAGGCCCATGTCACCGAGGAAGTTGGGCGTCGGGTGGCGACGGCGCGCCTGAGTCTCCAGCGCGACCTCAAGGAGAGGCTGGAGCTGGTCCAGACCGAGGCTGAAGGTAGGACCATCGCCCTTAGGGCCAAACTGGAGGAAGCGGCGAGGCAAGCCGATGCCTTGCGGGTTACGCTTGAGGCAGCACAGGGGGAGTCGGCCACTTCCCATGCCGAGGTGCTCCTTCTTTGCCAACAGGTGGTTGAGGCTGAGGCTGTCGCTCGCCAAAACGCGGACGAGATGCGCCAGCGGCGGCTCTTGGAGCATGAGCACGCCCCCATGCTCTCCACGCTTCGAGAGAGAGCCAACGCGGCCTTGGGTGTCATCTGCGAGGCGGCCGTTGGTGAGCCGCGTGCTATTAACTACGCTGGCAATCTTCAGTTCTTCACTGACATCGTGACGCAGCTGGAGGCATGGTCGGTTCGTGCCAACAGGTTGGTGGAGGAGAGGAGTCGAGCATTGCTTGGGTGTTCCTTCTCCCGCGTCTTCAGCCATCTCCGGAACATGGACCCCCACTTTGATTTCGACGCCGCCATCGCCCCAGTCCCCCAGGCCTTCCGAGATGACCTGGCGTATTGGGTGGAAGACAACGTGGACGCCCTTGTCAGAGCCTTCGCCTCAGATGATGACGGCGTGATCGTGGCTGCCAACGAGGGCGGCGTGGTGAACGGCCCTGACGCCGCTGGCGGTGACGCGGAGGGTGATGGCGAGGCCAGCGACGCCAGCGACAGCTTGGGCGGCGCTCCTGAGGATGCATTGGGAGATTTATCCGACTGACAGCACGTCGTTCCTGTTTCCTTATCCTGCATGAATAGAACTCAGGCTTTTGTCCCGATGGTTGTGAGAGCATTTTTGGGAGGGGGTGCCCCTCATGTAAAACCAACGTTTCAGCGCTTTAGTTAATGCTATATTGCTCATAGGCCTGTGCCGAGTGGTTGGCCATGTGCCGAGCCGGCTAGTTAGTTTACCTTTGTCTTGTGCGGGTCCTGAAATAATTTGTGGGAGGCTGCGGTGCCTCGAGTGCCTCTCGATCGAATCCGTGGGATCTGCAGCGAATAAACCTCCTGAGAGGGTACGTCAGCGGCAGTCTGGGCTGCACGCAAGCTAGGCCAGACCCGGCTCGCGAGGGGCTCGTGAGGGGAGGCAGCTGAGGCGAGGTAGTAACCGAAACGCGAGAGATTGCTCGAACGAGACTAAGCACCCCATCCCCAACACACGCAAACTCCAAATTCGAGTTCAACTTAAATCCAGCGGGGGAAAGCAGCAACCAAGGGAAAAGCAACGAAAGCAAACAAAAGGCCGCGTCCGGCACCTAGTCTAGTCTTGGACGTCTTCTCACCAGCGCGGAGCTAAGTGCTGCCACTAGGCGTGGGAGGGAGCCCCAGGGCCTAAGGCCGGCACCCCTGAGACTCCGGGGCGTGTACAGCCCCACTCATTATTACGTGAGAGTGTCACGGGGCGGCGAGCTTCACAGGCACTGGGCCTTCTTCACAGGTACCGGCCTTGCTTCATATCGCCAGACGAGGGCCCTGCCTTGCGCCACACCCTAGTGCCATCAACAACGACCGGAAACCAGGACGCCGCCGATGGGGTAGGGCGGTCGCCAGCGGTTCCCCCGACGACCACAGGTCCTCCGCCAGGGGCAGGCCCTGAGGCACCTCCCGAGCGGAGGGCCTACCTCCTGGGAACGCCTTGCTCCGAACGCCGCGGTGGTGATGTAGGATCGCGGCCCCTCTCCTGCAGCCCCCGACGCCCTCCTCCTGAGGGGTAGGAGACTGCTGGAGCGGGGCCGCTGCTCATTGTGGCGACCTGCACCTCCTGCGACCCATGATTAGTGTATGCCTGCTCCTGAGGGATAAGTGGTACCTGATAATCGTCACTCCCAGCGTGGCTGGCGGGGCCGTCCCGGGGTTCCTGGAAGAGCTCAGCTTCTGGTGCCTCATCCCCCCAGCTCGGGCTGAGGAGCGAGCCTTGTTCGCCCTCGCGCGGGTGCCTTTGATCCATCATGCGGGCACGTACTCTTCTGCGGCCGTCATCCCGAAGGCTGTGCCGTAGGGCTCCGCGTGCCATGCAGCTCTGCTTGACGTGCTGGCCTGGTGATGGTAGCATGGCGGCCCACGGGTGCCGTGGGCCGCAACGAGCCCTTATTCACTGACGGGGAGCAGAGCCGGCGCCGCCACCGGCCCCGTGCTGACGGCTTCACTGGTGTTGGAGTAGCTTGGGAGCCCGCGGTTGCACGCGGCGCCCCCGTGCGGGCCGCCCTGGGCCTGAGGCGGGAGCGGGGTGCAGAAGGGGTGAGCCCCCGAGGCGGCGAAGCCTAGGAGCTCCGCCACCTGCTCCAGCAGCACGTCGCGGCCGCCTTCCATCAGTCTGCACTGCAGCAGCTCTCGGGCCACCATGAGCGCGGCCCTTGAGTTCGCTTGCTCGCGGCGGGTGTACGGCGCCATTCCTGCGGCGTGGTTGGAGGCCCTCGCTGCCGACCGCGTCTGCCGTGGTGTTAGGGCCATCAAGGTCTGTCCGCGTCGCCCGCGGCCCGCAGCGCCCTGCGGACCGCGAGCTGCCTGGGGCACCGAGTCGCCCGGGGCGAGCGGCTCTACACGGGCGGGCCAAGCCGCCCAAGGATCTGGGTTGCCCGCCTGGTCGCCGGACATGGTGATGATGATGCGACGGGGCACAAGGCGGTAGAAGGCGGATCCCGGCACACCCCTACCTGGTGCGCCAAATGTCGGATGTCGGGTTCCGGCAGACCCTTGAGGTTCGAACACTGGGGTGCACGCGGAGATTCAACCCTCTGTCGTCTCGCACCTCGCCGAATCGCTGGGACCTAAACTACTAAACAGAACAGCGCAAGAGACACAAGATTTATACTGATTCAGGCCACCATTGTGGTGTAATACCCTACTCCAGTGTGTGGTGTGGTGGATTGCCTCTTGGGCTGTTGGAGAACAATACAAGGAAGAACAGCCTCGCGAGGGTCTGTTCTTGGCTGGTGCGATGAACTGATGAGAGGGGTTCAGTCGCTCTAACTACTGGTTTCTTGATGAGGATCCAGATTGCCTCTACCCTGGGGGTGGCTAGTCCTATTTATAGGCGAAGGCCCTGGGCCTCTTCCCAAATATTGAGCGGGAAGGGCGCCAACAATTAGCCATTTTGAAGGGGAACAGCAGGTACACCTATCCTGACTAAAGTTGGTCCTCGCCTACCAAAGGCTCTAGTGATGACGCCGGCTTGAGCTCCACGATGACTCCCTTCCAGCTGTTGGGCTGGTCTTGGTCTTGTTGCACCGAAATGGATGCCCTTGCTTGATACTCTCGCCTGCGCTTGCTCCCTTTGCACCAAAGAGGAAGGGTGGACACTGCGCGGGCTGGCGCCCGACTGGCGCCCTTGATCATCATGGCTTGCGTCATGGGCACCTCGCGAGGTACCCTGCCTTGAACTCTCCGCCTCCTCATGAGCCAGCCTGACGAGGCCGTGCCTGAGGAAGCTCCTTGTCGTCCGCCCCGCGAGGCTTGGCCCCTCGCGAGGGTCTTGAGCTTGCGTTGATGAAGATGGGCTGTCAGGACCCCGACTCAATGCCACATCGATCTAGCATGTAACACCTCATATCACTTTGCGGCCTCACGCACGGTATTCCCACGGGTGTCGCCTTACCTTTGCCCGGGACCGTTTGCGCCTTTTGGCACACGTATATGACAGTGTCGGTAGCATCCATATGATAAGGAGCCCGGGCTGACATGGCTAGTCGTAAACCCAAAGCGGCACAGACTTACAGGGACAGGCATCCATGACCCAGCATCGAACGTGTCGGTCATCAGCGAGTGAATCCAGGCTGTAGCACTGGGCTAGCAGGACTCCGGTGAACCGGGCTGTAGCAGGCTAACAGGACTCCGGTATTCATCGCGTGACATTTCCCCGAAGGGACAGACACAGGAACGAAGAAGGACACATGCCGGCCAGCCTAAGTGTTCCGGAGCAGTAGCAAGCTACCATGGCTCAGTGGAAACACTAGGAGACATTTCCCGGTAAGAGAGGCTACTAAAGATAAACAACTAGATGGTCAGATCCCACACATACCAAGCATTTCAATAACATACACACAATATGCTCGATATGTGCAATACAACATGGCATCACAAAATGACTCTACGACTCAAGTAGT